>NC_086320.1:12894470-13194470 GCF_036172605.1 Pelobates fuscus
ATCAGGTTAGTGAGTAGTAGGACTATTCAATATGTTATCAGGTTAGTGAGTAGCAGGACTATTCGATATGTTATCAGGTTAGTGAGTAGCAGGACTATTCAGTATGTTATCAGGTTAGTGAGTAGCAGGACTATTCAGTATGTTATCAGGTTAGTGAGTAGCGGGACTATTCAATATGTTATCAGGTTAGTGAGTAGCAGGACTATTCAGTATGTTATCAGGTTAGTGAGTAGCAGGACTATTCAATATGTTATCAGGTTAGTGAGTAGCAGGACTATTCAGTATGTTATCAGGTTAGTGAGTAGTAGGTAGTAGGGCTATTCAATATGTTATCAGGTTAGTGAGTAGCAGGACTATTCAGTATGTTATCAGGTTAGTGAGTAGCAGGACTATTCAGTATGTTATCAGGTTAGTGAGTAGCAGGACTATTCAATATGTTATCAGGTTAGTGAGTAGCAGGACTATTCAGTATGTTATCAGGTTAGTGAGTAGCAGGACTATTCAGTATGTTATCAGGTTAGTGAGTAGCAGGACTATTCAATATGTTATCAGGTTAGTGAGTAGCAGGACTATTCAGTATGTTATCAGGTTAGTGAGTAGTAGGACTATTCAGTATGTTATCAGGTTAGTGAGTAGCAGGACTATTCAGTATGTTATCAGGTTAGTGAGTAGCAGGTCTATTCAGTATGTTATCAGGTTAGTGAGTAGCAGGACTATTCAGTATGTTATCAGGTTAGTGAGTAGCAGGACTATTCAGTATGTTATCAGGTTAGTGAGTAGCAGGACTATTCAGTATGTTATCAGGTTAGTGAGTAGCAGGACTATTCAGTATGTTATCAGGTTAGTGAGTAGCAGGACTATTCAGTATGTTATCAGGTTAGTGAGTAGCAGGACTATTCAATATGTTATCAGGTTAGTGAGTAGCAGGACTATTCAGTATGTTATCAGGTTAGTGAGTAGCAGGACTATTCAGTATGTTATCAGGTTAGTGAGTAGCAGGACTATTCAGTATGTTATCAGGTTAGTGAGTAGTAGGGCTATTCAGTATGTTATCAGGTTAGTGAGTAGCAGGACTATTCAGTATGTTATCAGGTTAGTGAGTAGCAGGACTATTCAGTATGTTATCAGGTTAGTGAGTAGCAGGACTATTCAGTATGTTATCAGGTTAGTGAGTAGCAGGACTATTCAGTATGTTATCAGGTTAGTGAGTAGCAGGACTATTCAGTATGTTATCAGGTTAGTGAGTAGCAGGACTATTCAGTATGTTATCAGGTTAGTGAGTAGCAGGGCTATTCAGTATGTTATCAGGTTAGTGAGTAGCAGGACTATTCAGTATGTTATCAGGTTAGTGAGTAGCAGGACTATTCAGTATGTTATCAGGTTAGTGAGTAGTAGGACTATTCAGTATGTTATCAGGTTAGTGAGTAGTAGGACTATTCAATATGTTATCAGGTTAGTGAGTAGCAGGACTATTCAGTATGTTATCAGGTTAGTGAGTAGTAGGGCTATTCAATATGTTATCAGGTTAGTGAGTAGCAGGACTATTCAGTATGTTATCAGGTTAGTGAGTAGCAGGACTATTCAGTATGTTATCAGGTTAGTGAGTAGCAGGACTATTCAATATGTTATCAGGTTAGTGAGTAGCAGGACTATTCAGTATGTTATCAGGTTAGTGAGTAGCAGGACTATTCAGTATGTTATCAGGTTAGTGAGTAGCAGGACTATTCAGTATGTTATCAGGTTAGTGAGTAGCAGGACTATTCAGTATGTTATCAGGTTAGTGAGTAGCAGGACTATTCAATATGTTATCAGGTTAGTGAGTAGCAGGACTATTCAGTATGTTATCAGGTTAGTGAGTAGCAGGACTATTCAGTATGTTATCAGGTTAGTGAGTAGCAGGACTATTCAGTATGTTATCAGGTTAGTGAGTAGCAGGACTATTCAGTATGTTATCAGGTTAGTGAGTAGCAGGACTATTCAGTATGTTATCAGGTTAGTGAGTAGCAGGACTATTCAGTATGTTATCAGGTTAGTGAGTAGCAGGACTATTCAGTATGTTATCAGGTTAGTGAGTAGCAGGACTATTCAGTATGTTATCAGGTTAGTGAGTAGCAGGACTATTCAGTATGTTATCAGGTTAGTGAGTAGCAGGACTATTCAGTATGTTATCAGGTTAGTGAGTAGCAGGACTATTCAGTATGTTATCAGGTTAGTGAGTAGCAGGGCTATTCAGTATGTTATCAGGTTAGTGAGTAGCAGGTCTATTCAGTATGTTATCAGGTTAGTGAGTAGCAGGTCTATTCAGTATGTTATCAGGTTAGTGAGTAGTAGGACTATTCAGTATGTTATCAGGTTAGTGAGTAGCAGGACTATTCAGTATGTTATCAGGTTAGTGAGTAGCAGGACTATTCAGTATGTTATCAGGTTAGTGAGTAGTAGGACTATTCAGTATGTTATCAGGTTAGTGAGTAGTAGGACTATTCAGTATGTTATCAGGTTAGTGAGTAGCAGGGCTATTCAGTATGTTATCAGGTTAGTGAGTAGCAGGACTATTCAGTATGTTATCAGGTTAGTGAGTAGCAGGACTATTCAGTATGTTATCAGGTTAGTGAGTAGTAGGACTATTCAGTATGTTATCAGGTTAGTGAGTAGCAGGTCTATTCAGTATGTTATCAGGTTAGTGAGTAGTAGGACTATTCAGTATGTTATCAGGTTAGTGAGTAGCAGGACTATTCAGTATGTTATCAGGTTAGTGAGTAGCAGGACTATTCAGTATGTTATCAGGTTAGTGAGTAGCAGGACTATTCAGTATGTTATCAGGTTAGTGAGTAGCAGGACTATTCAGTATGTTATCAGGTTAGTGAGTAGCAGGACTATTCAGTATGTTATCAGGTTAGTGAGTAGCAGGACTATTCAGTATGTTATCAGGTTAGTGAGTAGCAGGACTATTCAGTATGTTATCAGGTTAGTGAGTAGTAGGACTATTCAGTATGTTATCAGGTTAGTGAGTAGCAGGACTATTCAGTATGTTATCAGGTTAGTGAGTAGTAGGACTATTCAGTATGTTATCAGGTTAGTGAGTAGCAGGACTATTCAGTATGTTATCAGGTTAGTGAGTAGCAGGTAGCAGGACTATTCAGTATGTTATCAGGTTAGTGAGTAGCAGGACTATTCAGTATGTTATCAGGTTAGTGAGTAGCAGGACTATTCAGTATGTTATCAGGTTAGTGAGTAGCAGGACTATTCAGTATGTTATCAGGTTAGTGAGTAGCAGGACTATTCAGTATGTTATCAGGTTAGTGAGTAGCAGGACTATTCAGTATGTTATCAGGTTAGTGAGTAGCAGGACTATTCAGTATGTTATCAGGTTAGTGAGTAGCAGGACTATTCGATATGTTATCAGGTTAGTGAGTAGTAGGACTATTCAGTATGTTATCAGGTTAGTGAGTAGCAGGACTATTCAGTATGTTATCAGGTTAGTGAGTAGTAGGACTATTCAGTATGTTATCAGGTTAGTGAGTAGCAGGACTATTCAGTATGTTATCAGGTTAGTGAGTAGTAGGACTATTCAGTATGTTATCAGGTTAGTGAGTAGTAGGACTATTCAGTATGTTATCAGGTTAGTGAGTAGTAGGACTATTCAGTATGTTATCAGGTTAGTGAGTAGCAGGACTATTCAGTATGTTATCAGGTTAGTGAGTAGTAGGACTATTCAGTATGTTATCAGGTTAGTGAGTAGCAGGACTATTCAGTATGTTATCAGGTTAGTGAGTAGCAGGACTATTCAGTATGTTATCAGGTTAGTGAGTAGCAGGACTATTCAGTATGTTATCAGGTTAGTGAGTAGCAGGACTATTCAGTATGTTATCAGGTTAGTGAGTAGCAGGACTATTCAGTATGTTATCAGGTTAGTGAGTAGTAGGACTATTCAGTATGTTATCAGGTTAGTGAGTAGTAGGACTATTCAGTATGTTATCAGGTTAGTGAGTAGCAGGACTATTCAGTATGTTATCAGGTTAGTGAGTAGTAGGACTATTCAGTATGTTATCAGGTTAGTGAGTAGCAGGACTATTCAGTATGTTATCAGGTTAGTGAGTAGCAGGTAGCAGGACTATTCAGTATGTTATCAGGTTAGTGAGTAGCAGGACTATTCAGTATGTTATCAGGTTAGTGAGTAGCAGGACTATTCAGTATGTTATCAGGTTAGTGAGTAGCAGGACTATTCAGTATGTTATCAGGTTAGTGAGTAGCAGGACTATTCAGTATGTTATCAGGTTAGTGAGTAGCAGGACTATTCAGTATGTTATCAGGTTAGTGAGTAGCAGGACTATTCAGTATGTTATCAGGTTAGTGAGTAGCAGGACTATTCGATATGTTATCAGGTTAGTGAGTATGTTATCAGGACTATTCAGTATGTTATCAGGTTAGTGAGTAGCAGGACTATTCAGTATGTTATCAGGTTAGTGAGTAGTAGGACTATTCAGTATGTTATCAGGTTAGTGAGTAGCAGGACTATTCAGTATGTTATCAGGTTAGTGAGTAGTAGGACTATTCAGTATGTTATCAGGTTAGTGAGTAGTAGGACTATTCAGTATGTTATCAGGTTAGTGAGTAGTAGGACTATTCAGTATGTTATCAGGTTAGTGAGTAGCAGGACTATTCAGTATGTTATCAGGTTAGTGAGTAGTAGGACTATTCAGTATGTTATCAGGTTAGTGAGTAGCAGGACTATTCAGTATGTTATCAGGTTAGTGAGTAGCAGGACTATTCAGTATGTTATCAGGTTAGTGAGTAGCAGGACTATTCAGTATGTTATCAGGTTAGTGAGTAGTAGGACTATTCAGTATGTTATCAGGTTAGTGAGTAGCAGGACTATTCAGTATGTTATCAGGTTAGTGAGTAGCAGGACTATTCAGTATGTTATCAGGTTAGTGAGTAGCAGGACTATTCAGTATGTTATCAGGTTAGTGAGTAGTAGGACTATTCAGTATGTTATCAGGTTAGTGAGTAGCAGGACTATTCAGTATGTTATCAGGTTAGTGAGTAGCAGGACTATTCAGTATGTTATCAGGTAAGTGAGTAGCAGTTATAAAGGAGGATGGAAGTGTGGCAGTCTTGCATATAAGAAGGAAATGACAGCCAAAAAACAGTGGCCCTGTATGAAATTCTATTGCTTTTAGCTGTAAAATGACTATGGCAGTATTCATAACGCATTCGAATGCACCTAGAAAGTCCTAGAGTGTGTAGGTTAGAGAGGGGGAGCATTAAATAACCATAACCATTGTGCAAGAAAAAGCGGCTATCCTGACTGTGCTTCTATGCAGGAACCATATTAAAAGATAGCAGGTGAGTACATTATTTACTCTTACGCTCAATGTCTGGGGCCTCTCCTGTCTCGAAGAAGTCCTCTTCATGGTCAATATCAGAGTACTTGCTGAGGGATCTCTTGTGAGCTGAGGTAAGGACTTCCTGCAGTATATCCATCTTACGCAGTATCTTACACAGCCCATGGATCCGCATCGCTTCTTCATGCTTCATAATGGCCTTCTTCAAATGCGCCTTACCTTGAGGGACAATAGCGGGACATAGCATGAGAGGCGGCACAAACTCCCTGTATTTTAAATGTATTTCAAATTTAGAAGCAAAGGTTTCATAAATCACACATACTCTGTAGTTATCTCTCTGGATGTTTACTAAGAAAAAGGTGGAAATCACAGAGATAAAATAAAACAGTGCCATAATCGAGAAAAAAAGAAGAATTAAGAAGAGAAATCAGAGTTACAAGGGAAGCAGGGGAAAGTCTACTCCTGGTCAGCGTAGAGTGTTGCTAAGGGGCTGGAGCATCATATCAAAACCGAAGGTCACATTTCATTGGATTTCCATTCTGTTTGGTAACCTAGTGGAAACAGATTCCATATTATTTTCCCTCTATTTTTTATTGTTTTCCCGTTAATATAGAAAATATGCTCTGAGAAGAGCGTGTAATTTATAGTAAAATAAATGTGAGTAGAAAATGTCATGTGAAAGTGAAAACGTTTTTCCTTTTCTATCAACCAGGCTGAGGATTTAGGGTTATTCGGTTAACTGTTCACATTACAAAATTCCACCAGGGGCGCTGTTTCACAGATTGTTTTCACTTCTGCTAGAAACACTGTCAAGTCTGTCAGTTTATGAAGAAGTTTCCACTCAGGAACACTCCACTGCCCAAATAAAAAAAATAAAAAATGACTGTTTAGTAGATATACCCCAAATGGAAGCATGCGTGTATTTAATTACACATTTTTATCATTGTGAGCATATTTAAAAACAGCTTGCAAAACATGCAGTTATCTTGTCTGCATCCTTTGCAAGCTCTCTCCTTCTAACCCCACTAAGACTGGCCAGTCACAGACTTCCCAATGCAGCCCAATGCAATGCAAGTTAGTTGAGATACAAGGCAGGTGATCTGGCCAATTGCCGTCTCTTGAGTTTCGTTCCACTGAGCAAGAAACCAGGAAATAACAGGACCGCTTGTCTGATTGACAGCCAGGGGATGTAACAAGGTTCATTTATAAAGTTTGCATTGAACTCTGCACTTTTGTAATATAAAATAAAATAAAGCCCCATGCTGCATTAATGAGTTGCCATGTGGTTACTAGGAGCTGTAGTTAATGTGGTCATTCTCCTGCACAGTAACATTAGTCACGACATCCTGGATAAGTAAAGCAGTATCAGATCAGTTATTTGCCTGGTGTCTGGAGAGATTCCTGGTCAGTAATGTCTTCGGGTCTGACCATATCGAGGTGTCTGTTCAGGTTGTACAGGCATTATAAAGGCTTGAGGAAAGCGGTGTGGGAGGATTACGGATGGCTGAAGGAGGACGACCGATACATACACCAGGGCTCCCCTACTAAATAGCATCCATGTACCAGGTGGTAACAGCCCAATAGATTTGTTATTAGAATGCACTATGCAAATATGAACGTGACGTAAGGAGCCACTTGCAGCTTGCCAGTGATCAAATCGAAGCTGCCATGTTTACATTTTACAGATGTGGTCACGTATGGGGTTATGGAACCCAAAATGCAGTACTTGCAAAAAAAAAGCAGAAAAATAGCAAAGTCTGATAAGGGGTAAGGCAGAGGCAAGGTCAGGTAATCCAAGGTCAATTTCCAGGCAGCAGAGGTTCACGAGTGATAGACAGGCAAAGAGGTCAGATAAATCCAAGAGAGCAGGTAGAATATAGCAAGGCAACAGGGAGAGTAGCCCAGAACAACTGAGCAATGAAGGCTCAGCTGCTCTGTGTTTAAATCGGGTGCCAGTTGTAAGACACACCTTTTCTGGCAAGCCTCCATAACACCCTATTGGTGTATGAAGTTGTCTGTTACTGGGTTGCCATGGAGAGAGAGAGACTGATTTATGTGTTCCAGCCATGTCTATAGTTCAGTCCAGCAGCATGGAACGATCGGGCACGTCTCTCCCAAGCATCTACCGTTGCCTGGGAGACGTGACACGATCTAGATGGAGCAGCGAAGTGATAGAGGTTGAGTATTCTATAGTGCCTTACTGACATACACAGTAAGGATGCAATGCAATGACTTCCCACAATTCCCCAGAGAACAGAGGAGGATATGTTACCTAGTTTCCTTCTCTCCTCTTGGTCTTGCAGTAGGAAGCTAATAGAAGGACTTTCTGGGGCCGTAACATGGAACTGAACAAAGGCCTTTTCATGCTCTACCATTTCTGATTCAGAGGCAGCTGAAAAACAGTTACAAACAGGTTATAACAACACAGACGGTATAACCGCGTTCACCATCCTCACCGTCGTTCTTTACCATCAAATATTGCCTATATAGCTAAATAGTGATATGACAGCCACATGAAACAAAGTGTGGAAACTGCGCATAATTATATAAAGATATTTTTAAAATACATTTCAAAGGACTATTTCAGGTGTTACAAAGAATCTAGCCAATCACCTTACTGGAGTCCTGCACCCATTTCACAACAAATAAATCATAAATATTTAGTTTTAAAATATACAGCTGTTTATACATTTTGAGCACTTTAACATCGATTTTCATGGAAATGTGCACAAAGTTAGAAAATGCAGTGTTAGAAATAATATCTTTAGTTTACACCACTGAATATATCCCATTTAAAGCTTGGGCTGTTTCTGTACTCAATGCACCCAACACTGTGAAATATGTTTGAGTTACATAAAAGGAGCTGACAATGGCAGCCGTTATTGAAAACATTAGCGAGCTCTATCCAGCTAGGAGCAGAGAGCCAAACACCACGTGACCTGAAAACAGACGTGAGATTTAAGGTTACATAATTTCTGTCAAAACCATCATAAAAAGAATGTGTGTAAAAGGGATTTGGGGAATAAGCCTGGATTTAGCTGTTCTCAGGGATTATACTGTGAACAGGACTGGGGAGACAAAGAATAGAGCGTATTGATGGGTTACAGCTCTGAATGTTTATTTCAATAAGAACGAAGGGGCTTTCATGAAGATGAAGTAAAAGTCACTATGCATTTCGCTCACTTTATTTAGATGTACATTTACAGGGATAGTTAGGTTTGTCCACATTGAATTTCACATTTAACGACTGAGTACTCGAATTGAAAAGCAAAGCTGAATTGTAAAAATCACTTTGAATTCACACTTTGGTGAATATCTCTGTTAGATGAAGGATAGAATAACACAGAGGGACAGCGTGCCCGTTCCATATGGATCAATCATGACATTTACTGTGTAGATTCAATGTGTTAATAGCATTAATAATAGCGGGCCGGCAGAAATGGCCAGTAACCCCTCTAAGAGAATCTGCTCAGCTCTGTATCAATAGTGGAAGCTATGACAAGTTTAGTCAGCACCACTGCTCGCTCTCCCCATGTGTATACGTATGGACTATTCAGAGTTCCCTAAACGCAGTAAGTGATTTATTTATATAGCACCAAGAGATTTCTAAGTTAAAGGAAAGTGTGTGAATCAGCTTGCAGCTACGATGGGGCTCAGAGTGATGAGATTAGTGAAACTAAGAGTTTTACTCTTGGCCGGATGGAGAACCAGTCCAGGGCTTTTTAGTAATAGGCAGAGGAGAGACAATGTTGAATGTGTTTGCCTGACATTGAGTCAAACATTTGACAGGAAGATCAAAAAGAGATGTTCACCACTTAGCATAAACACTGCAACACTCCATGCCCACACTCACTGCAACACTCCAGGCACACACTCACTGCAACACTCCATGCCCACACTCACTGTAACACTCCATGCCCACACTCACTGTAACACTCCATGCCCACACTCACTGCAACACTCCAGGCACACACTCACTGCAACACTCCATGCCCACACTCACTGCAACACTCCAGGCACACACTCACTGCAACACTCCAGGCACACACTCACTGCAACACTCCAGGCACACACTCACTGCAACACTCCAGGCACACACTCACTGCAACACTCCATGCCCACACTCACTGCAACACTCCAGGCACACACTCACTGCAACACTCCAGGCACACACTCACTGCAACACTCCAGGCACACACTCACTGCAACACTCCAGGCACACACTCACTGCAACACTCCAGGCACACACTCACTGCAACACTCCAGGCACACACTCACTGCAACACTCCAGGCACACACTCACTGCAACACTCCAGGCACACACTCACTGCAACACTCCAGGCACACACTCACTGCAACACTCCAGGCACACACTCACTGCAACACTCCAGGCACACACTCACTGCAACACTCCAGGCACACACTCACTGCAACACTCCAGGCACACACTCACTGTAACACTCCAGGCACACACTCACTGTAACACCCCATGCCCACACTCACTGTAACACTCCATGCCCACACTCACTGTAACACTCCATGCCCACACTCACTGTAACACTCCATGCCCACACTCACTGTAACACTCCATGCCCACACTCACTGTAACACTAGATGCCCACACTCACTGTAACACTCCAGGCACACGCTCACTGTAACACTCCATGCCCACACTCACTGTAACACTCCATGCTCAAACTCACTGTAACATTCCAGGCACACACTCACTGTAACACTCCATGCCCACACTCACTGTAACACTCCAGGCACACACTCACTGTAAAAATTGCACACACTCCATGCCCACACTCACTGTAACACTCCATGCCCACACTCACTGTAACACTCCATGCCCACACTCACTGTAACACTCCATGCCCACACTCACTGTAACACTCCATGCCCACACTCACTGTAACACTCCAGGCACACACTCACTGTAACACTCCATGCCCACACTCACTGTAACACTCCATGCCCACACTCACTGTAACACTCCAGGCACACACTCACTGTAACACTCCATGTCCACACTCACTGTAACACTCCAGGCACACACTCACTGTTACACTCCATTCCCACACTCACTGTTACACTCCATGTCCACACTCACTGTAACACTCCTGGCACACACTCACTGTAACACTCCATGCCCACACTCACTGTAACACTCCTGGCACACACTCACTGTAACACTCCATGTCCACACTCACTGTAACACTCCATGCCCACACTCACTGTAACACTCCATGCCCACACTCACTGTAACATTCCAGGCACACACTCACTGTAACACTCCATGTCCACACTCACTGTAACACTCCAGGCACACACTCACTGTAACACTCCAGGCACACACTCACTGTAACACTCCAGGCTCACACTCACTGTAACATTCCAGGCACACACTCACTGTAACACTCCATGCCCACACTCACTGTAACACTCCATGCCCACACTCACTGTAACACTCCATGCCCACACTCACTGTAACACTCCATGCCCACACTCACTGTAACACTCCATGCCCACACTCACTGTAACACTCCATGCCCACACTCACTGTAACACTCCAGGCACACACTCACTGTAACACTCCATGTCCACACTCACTGTAACACTCCATGTCCACACTCACTGTAACACTCCATGCCCACACTCACTGTAACATTCCAGGCACACACTCACTGTAACATTCCAGGCACACACTCACTATAACACTCCAGGCACACACTCACTGTAACACTCCAGGCTCACACTCACTGTAACATTCCAGGCACACACTCACTGTAACACTCTGTAACACTCAGAGCAGAGACGGTTTATAAGAATGAGACACTTCTAACCTAGCCTGTACCAGCAACTGGTTCAATTCACATATGGTTATCAGCACATCAAAGGTCTTTACAGACATTAGAAAAGGAAGACCTACACTTATGCTAAGATATGATTCTATGAAACTCTGTATCCGGGGTGGTAAACCCAGAACTCTGAATGTAGGCCCGACCCATGGTTATACCTCACTCCGGGCATGAGCTGTAAAGGAAGAAGGTTTAGACTCACTAGTAAAATCACAGAGTGCGCTGGCAGCATGGAAATGGGACAGTGCTTTGAAATGTTCGGCTTTAACACAGACCATGGTAGTCCAGGAGAAGGGGACATAGTCCTTAACGGGTGGGTGAGACATTGTCCTGTACACTAGGCTGTATCCACACTCACTGTAACACTCCAGGCACACACTCACTGTAACACTCCATGCCCACACTCACTGTAACACTCCTGGCACACACTCACTGTAACACTCCATGCACACACTCACTGTAACACTCCATGCCCACACTCACTGTAACACTCCTGGCACACACTCACTGTAACACTCCATGCCCACACTCACTGTAACACTCCATGCCCACACTCACTGTAACACTCCTGGCACACACTCACTGTAACACTCCATGTCCACACTCACTGTAACACTCCATGTCCACACTCACTGTAACACTCCATGCCCACACTCACTGTAACACTCCATGCCCACACTCACTGTAGCACTCCTGGCACACACTCACTGTAACACTCCATGCCCACACTCACTGTAACACTCCATGCCCACACTCACTGTAACACTCCTGGCACACACTCACTGTAACACTCCACGCACACACTCACTGTAACACTCCTGGCACACACTCACTGTAACACTCCATGTCCACACTCACTGTAACACTCCATGCCCACACTCACTGTAACACTCCATGTCCACACTCACTGTAACACTCCAGGCACACACTCACTGTAACACTCCATGCCCACACTCACTTTAACACTCCATGTCCACATTCACTGTAACACTCCATGTCCACACTCACTGTAACACTCCATGCCCACACTCACTGTAACACTCCTGGCACACACTCACTGTAACACTCCATGTCCACACTCACTGTAACACTCCATGTCCACACTCACTGTAACACTCCATGCCCACACTCACTGTAACACTCCATGCCCACACTCACTGTAACATTCCAGGCACACACTCACTGTAACACTCCATGTCCACACTCACTGTAACACTCCAGGCACACACTCACTGTAACACTCCAGGCACACACTCACTGTAACACTCCATGTCCACACTCACTGTAACACTCCATGCCCACACTC
This sequence comes from Pelobates fuscus, assembly GCF_036172605.1. Taxonomy (NCBI): domain Eukaryota; kingdom Metazoa; phylum Chordata; class Amphibia; order Anura; family Pelobatidae; genus Pelobates; species Pelobates fuscus. The sequence goes on from NC_086320.1 coordinate 12,906,983, forward strand.
ACTGTAACACTCCATGCCCACACTCACTGTAACACTCCATGCCCACACTCACTGTAACACTCCATGCCCACACTCACTGTAACACTCCATGCCCACACTCACTGTAACACTCCATGTCCACACTCACTGTAACACTCCATGCCCACACTCACTGTAACATTCCAGGCACACACTCACTGTAACATTCCAGGCACACACTCACTATAACACTCCAGGCACACACTCACTGTAACACTCCAGGCTCACACTCACTGTAACATTCCAGGCACACACTCACTGTAACACTCTGTAACACTCAGAGCAGAGACGGTTTATAAGAATGAGACACTTCTAACCTAGCCTGTACCAGCAACTGGTTCAATTCACATATGGTTATCAGCACATCAAAGGTCTTTACAGACATTAGAAAAGGAAGACCTACACTTATGCTAAGATATGATTCTATGAAACTCTGTATCCGGGGTGGTAAACCCAGAACTCTGAATGGTTATACCTCACTCCGGGCATGAGCTGTAAAGGAAGAAGGTTTAGACTCACTAGTAAAATCACAGAGTGCGCTGGCAGCATGGAAATGGGACAGTGCTTTGAAATGTTCGGCTTTAACACAGACCATGGTAGTCCAGGAGAAGGGGACATAGTCCTTAACGGGTGGGTGAGACATTGTCCTGTACACTAGGCTGTATCCACACTCACTGTAACACTCCAGGCACACACTCACTGTAACACTCCATGCCCACACTCACTGTAACACTCCTGGCACACACTCACTGTAACACTCCATGCACACACTCACTGTAACACTCCATGCCCACACTCACTGTAACACTCCTGGCACACACTCACTGTAACACTCCATGCCCACACTCACTGTAACACTCCATGCCCACACTCACTGTAACACTCCATGTCCACACTCACTGTAACACTCCATGTCCACACTCACTGTAACACTCCATGTCCACACTCACTGTAACACTCCATGCCCACACTCACTGTAACACTCCATGCCCACACTCACTGTAGCACTCCTGGCACACACTCACTGTAACACTCCATGCCCACACTCACTGTAACACTCCATGCCCACACTCACTGTAACACTCCTGGCACACACTCACTGTAACACTCCACGCACACACTCACTGTAACACTCCACGCACACACTCACTGTAACACTCCATGTCCACACTCACTGTAACACTCCATGCCCACACTCACTGTAACACTCCATGTCCACACTCACTGTAACACTCCAGGCACAAACTCACTGTAACATTCCAGGCACACACTCACTGTAACACTCCAGGCACACACTCACTGTAAAACTCCATGTCCACACTCACTGTAACACTCCATGCCCACACTCACTGTAACACTCCATGCCCACACTCACTTTAACACTCCATGTCCACACTCACTGTAACACTCCATGCCCACACTCACTGTTACACTCCATGTCCACACTCACTGTAACACTCCATGCTCAAACTCACTGTAACACTCCAGGCCCACACTCACTGTAACACTCCAGGCCCACACTCACTGTAACACTCCATGCCCACACTCACTGTAACACTCCATGCACACACTCACTGTAACATTCCAGGCACACACTCACTATAACACTCCAGGCACACACTCACTGTAACACTCCAGGCTCACACTCACTGTAACATTCCAGGCACACACTCACTGTAACACTCTGTAACACTCAGAGCAGAGACGGTTTATAAGAATGAGACACTTCTAACCTAGCCTGTACCAGCAACTGGTTCAATTCACATATGGTTATCAGCCCATCAAAGGTCTTTACAGACATTAGAAAAGGAAGACCTACACTTATGCTAAGATATGATTCTATGAAACTCTGTATCCGGGGTGGTAAACCCAGAACTCTGAATGTAGGCCCGACCCATGGTTATACCTCACTCCGGGCATGAGCTGTAAAGGAAGAAGGTTTAGACTCACTAGTAAAATCACAGAGTGCGCTGGCAGCATGGAAATGGGACAGTGCTTTGAAATGTTCGGCTTTAACACAGACCATGGTAGTCCAGGAGAAGGGGACATAGTCCTTAACGGGTGGGTGAGACATTGTCCTGTACACTAGGCTGTATACATCTTCCACCTGCAGAGAAACACGATGATACATTGTTAGAAACGACTCCCCATAATGGATCACAACAGGTGGGCATCACAGTTCACGTCCCCAGGACAGGATTCCTTAATGTATTTTATACAGACCTCCTGCTCCTCCAGTCTATAATTTGTCTATGTGGAGATTACCCTTGCAGCTTCTTGTGCCATCTGCAGCTGTGTCACGAAGGTATTTTGGGTGTTCTCCAAGGTGAATTTTTCAAAGATGCACTCCTGGACCTGTGCAATCATCAGGCGGACCAGCATGTTCAGGGACGCTGAGCTCATGTCCAGGCTGGGAGCGTTTGAAAAGTTTTCTTTCAAATAGTTAAAACAACCTACAGGAGAGACATATCCTGGATAAACACCAGATACACAGTGCCTTTCACCAACCAAGGACATACTTGAAAACAAGAGAAATCTCAATGTATCCATCCTGGTAAAATATTTTATAAATAAATAAATACATTTTACAGACTTTACTGGTGACACGGAAGGTCAGATCATTGTAATGAGTGTCATGTTGCACTGGATGTGCAGTGAACCATGGGAGGACAGGCCCACAGCAGTGATTTCTAAAATTTTCAGCAATTTCCTTTCACTAAATTTGCAATACATAAAACTAAAACTACATTCCAAAGATGGGGAAACTTTATATATATATATATATATATATATATATATATTTAGTTTAGGACAACCCACTTCAAACTAACAGAATTGTGACTATACTGATGCTTAAAGGGACACTCTATGCATGTTTTGATGCACAGACCCTGTCCCTGTAGTATGACAGATGTAAGCATTGCCCTCGGTGAAAAACAGCAATGTTCACATTGACAGTATTCCTCTAATGCTGTCAATCCATCAGACAGCCACTAGAGACCCTTCCTTGTGAAGGCATTCAGGAATAACGCCTTTGCTATGAGAAGTATCTGATTGGCTAAATGACTGTATGCATGTCCGGTAGGTTCTATGAAAGGTATTGGATTGGACAGGTGATCTCATTGAGAAAGGAGCGGATGCCTTGTGGAGCGTGCCTGGCCATGGATTACCAATATTTTTTAAAAACAAAAACTATGGGTAGGAGAAGCAGACTTCTACCATATAACACCTAACAAAAAAGATGTTGCTGATAGAGGCAAACTTGCCCAGTACCTAATGGAGACTCCAGGGGTCTCCAGGGGCCTAACCCCAGATAATGTAAGAGAAAAAAAGGAAAGACACACACAGGACACACAGGTGCAAAAAACAGATGTATAGAACTGCATATGACTGGAAGTAATCTAGTAGTCTAACACTAAATAATACCATATAACAAACAAATGCTAGATATCCCAATTAAAAAATAGATAGACATATCATATGCCCCCTAATAGTAGTACTATATCCTTTCCTATGTAGGCAGTATTGAAACAACAAAATTGAGCTTTAATGTTGTCACTGCTCTATTGGATTAATGTAACCAATAAAGGAAAAAGGAAAAGAAGGGGGCAAACAGAAAGATTCAGTATCTCCAATATATATATGGGCTAATATAATAGCCTCAAAGTATCAATTTATACAATATTCTACATACAAATACAATGGAGAATAAAGAAAATGTTCTAAATACATATAATATAAAGTTATATATAGAGAGATGGAGAAATATAGATATTGTGAAGCTTAGAATGCTCACGGCATATCTATAGACAGAGTAATAGTCAAGATGTATAAGCAGGATAGATGTAGCAAAAGCTGCTTAAATTTGTAGCAGCCTAGAAATCAACAGAGTGTCTAGTTGTTAAGATACTATGTTGTCTGCTTAGCTAGATATGCTAAACTTCTTACTGTGGTAGAAAAAAAATGACTATCTATTAAAACATAAAACAAAACATAAGTGAAGTGATTACAGTGCCATACTGTGAAAAAGTGTAAGGTCTAAAAAAGACAAGAAACGCCTGACGCGCGTTTCGGTGCTGTTCAAAGCACCTTCGTCAGAGGCAAACAGTATACTGCTCGGAAAATCCTTTATATATCCTATGTTGTAAGTCCGACAGCCAATAGGCGTCCTACCTTAATAGGGGGCGTGGCCGGAATTTCCCGCGCCTGATAAACCTATCCGGTATGATTAACTCGAGGACGTCAGAGAGAATGGAACGGACAGCGTGTAACCATTGAAATAGGCTCCTCCCACTTTCCTCCGTGTAGAATGATATTATGCTGCTGTGTTTTATCGTTATATGCCCAATGATTACAATTTTTAAGCAATGGTATTATTACAAAGTGCTTATTAAAACACTGTGGATCCTAATTGTTTGTAAGTGTATAATAAAAGAATAAGGCATAGCTATTCAATATAGAGCTAATTCAGTGAAATATTATATTATAATACATACATGTAGGTATGTATTATATCTTTTATTCAGAAATATATATACACATGAAGCTAATAACCATAGGAATAAAGGTACATATATATAATCTTCTATAAGTAGCTCTAATGATTAGATATATTCAGCAAAGCATACTCAGTATTGAGAGCTACATATGGAGTAAGGCAGGGGAAACCAAAAATACATAGGAGTGTGGACTACATATGTTGTAAATGAGCAGATTCAAAAAGGAATAAAAAGCATAAATAAAACGCATTCAATATATCAAACAATGTGTAGAGCTACTTGTGTAAGATAAATATACCGTATATACTCGTGTATAAGATGAGTTTTTCAGCACATTTTTTGTGCTGAAAATCCCCATCTCGTCTTATACTCGAGTCACTGTCTGTATTATGGCAATTTACATACAATTTACATGGAGTCAGCTTTGTGCAGAACCTCCATGATGGAGTTTAAGATGTTTCGAGATTGGGGTGTCAACTAATCTCCTTGGGTTAACTGATGTTACATGTTCACGGATTCTATATTTAAATGCACGGATGGTCTTCCCCACGTACATTTGTTTTACACGAACAGGTAAGTAAATAGATTAATCCAGTGGTTTGGCAATTAAAAAAAGTTTTAATGTCAAACTCATGTGTATTTGTAGAGTCCGAGATCTTTTTAGATGGGTGAAGTATAAATTTGCACGCTTTGCATCTGCCACATTGGTACGTTCTAGAAACTGTAGATTTCAACCATGTATATTTAGTGGATGGGGATCGTAGATGGCTTGGGACTAACATGTCTTTAATGTTTCTTCCCCGTCTTGCTGTAACTGATGCATATGGTGTAATCACTTTCTGTAAATGGTGGTCTTGTAGCAGAAGTGGCCAAAATCTATTAAGAATTTTGAGCGTTGGATGCCAGCCGGCATCAAAGTTACCTATACATCTTATCAATTGTGTATTCTCGCTTCTTTGTCTTTATCTAGCAAGAGGGTTTCTCTGTCTGTCCCCAGGGCTCGTTGGTATGCATTTTTCAGGCATCTATTGGGATATTCTTTTCTTTTGGACTGCTCTTTTAGAATCTTTGCTTTGTTCTTAAAATCATCTATCGTAGAGCTGTTGCGACCTAGACGCAGGTATTGACCCACTGGTATTCCTCTTTTGAGGGTAAGTGGATGGTAACTCTCCCAGTTTAAGAGGTTGTTGGTCGAAGTTGGTTTCTTGAATAGAGTAGTGGTCACATTAACCTGCTCAGTAATCATAATTGAGATATCCAAGAAGTTTATGGCCCTGCCACCCATTTCATAAGTCAATTTCAAGTTGATGTCATTATGATTTAGAATATGTACAAATTCTTTAAAGAGCTCAGTGGTCCCAATCCACACTATTACTATATCGTCGATATAGCGTTTCCACATCTTGACGTATTTGGTGTATTCTATCAATGATGTACCAAATACTATGGTCTTTTCCCACCACCCTAGGTGGAGGTTCGCATATGAGGGGGCACAAGCCGTCCCCATAGCTGTCCCTCGCACCTGGTGGTAGTATTTTCCCTGAAACATGAAATAATTATGTGTCAAAATATATTTCATGAGGTCTCGTACAAATTGATTATGTCTCTTTGAAGTGGTTAGGTTGTTGTCAAGATGTGCTTTCAAGTGTGTCAACCATATTTCATGTGGAATGGAGTTATACAGACCCTCCACGTCCAAACTGCACAGAATTGCATTTTCAGGGAGATTGATCCCATCAAAGACCTTCAGAGTGTGTTTAGTGTCTCTTAGATAAGATGGTAAATCAATAACAATTTTACGTAACACATTCTGTGTTAGATTTGAATTACCAGAGACAATCGGTCTTCCACTCATTAATGGCTGTTTGTGCACTTTTGGTAACGAATAGAAGGTTGCGACCACTGGATTTTTAATGTACATAAAAAGATATTCATCTTTAGAAATGAGTGACAGGGACATTGCTTCATCCAAGATCATCTTTAGTTCCGAAAGATATCTTTTTGTACGATTGTTATCTAGTATCTCATATGTATCTTCGTCTTGAAGTATCCTTTGTGCCATAGACACATAGTCATATCTGTCAAGGATAACCAGGTTCCCACCTTTATCTGAAGGTTTCAGAATGATTTCTTCAATATCTTAGATGCTTCAAAGATTTACGTTCTTGGGGAGTGATGTTACTATATGGAGAAACATCAAACTCTCTTTTATCCAAATTCTCTATCTCATTGCAAGTCAGTTCCATGAATAAATCAACATACTTAAATTCGGACAAATATGGTGTAAATGTACTCTTCTTTTTAAGTTGTGTGAAGGCATATGATATCTCTATCTATTTTTTAATTGGGATATCTAGCATTTGTTTGTTATATGGTATTATTTAGTGTTAGACTACTAGATTACTTCCAGTCATATGCAGTTCTATACATCTGTTTTTGCACCTGTATGTCCGGTGTGTGTCTTTCCTTTTTTTCTCTTACATGTTTTAAAAACAGGATACATATGCAAGGAAGGAGCACTTCAGCATTAAACATAAATATATTTTAAATATTATTTATATAACTTAATATTATGTTCCCAACACGTTTATATAATAAAATCCCTCCTTCTTCTGAAGTAATATAACTTCAAAGAACAATTAGTATGAATTAATGGGAATAGATCGACTGGCAATTTTACCCAAAAATGGAAACATGGACCAAAATGTATACTCAGAAATGGTAACTCCATAAATGCAATTATAATGTAAGTGGTATTTTAACTGCCCATGAATACACCTTCACATATTGAGCAAGCACCTTGCATTTCCCCTGCTCCATGAGCCGAGGGTCAATATAACAGACAGGAAGCACAGATATGAGAAATAATCAGAACGGTCACACATTTACCTGCAGCCTTCTGAAAAGCATCAATTGCTATGTCAACTCCTCGTACTGACAGCCTGTCTTGTCTCGCCCCAACCTGGGTGTACAAAGCACCCATATTGAACAGCACACTGCCCTTCTCAAATGCTAGAGCTCGCTGACAGGAGGGGACACCAGTCAACGAATCGTACCTACAAGGAGGCAAATAAGAGCATGCAACTGAATCGCCAAAAAAAAGCATATAATCAGAGAACATTACCACAATCCTATCTCATGCCTCTACAGATAACCTGAAAACAATAACACAATATCAATGATTTAATAAGACCTACAGATAATAATCTAACCCTGCACCCATCATTGTCTAAACAGCCATAATACTGAAACACAGGACCCATCACCCCGAGTCTGCAAATTAATCATGGGAACAAATGTTTATTTTATACCAAGTTCTGCAATAAACTGTTTCGATCTGTTCTCTCCTACATGTGTATGCATAGACTTTAAATTTAGAGATAGAAATGTACTCATGTGATGAAGCACTAGAAACCAGACTGACCAGTGGAAGTAGACTCCCAGGTTCTTGTTGGGAGGGAAGAATCGATTATCCAGGAAGTAGAGCTGGTTGTAATATTCCATCAGGAGTTCTACTCCAGCTTCGCTTCGCCTCGGAGTCCTCATCGCCTGCCAACAGCAAAGAGAGCAAGTGCTTTGAAAGATTGCTTTTCATGGATAGAATCAGGGATAGAAATAACAGTAACACTGAACAGTCCAGCACTGTTCAGTTATAATGTGGAGAGCATTAAGTATTTATATATTTTTACTTCTTATAACGAGCATAGAAAATTACTGTTGTGCATCACAACAGAAATCAGGTTTCCACAAGTATCCCACAATTCCCAGCTTGACATCCAAATAAGAACTGACAGGGATCGTTAGTAAGATTGTATTCTGAATTTGTGGAGGTACCCTTAACAATGGATGCTGTTTTAAACACAGCTCTCTTCTTCTGGTCTGAAAGCATACAGCTAGGTGCCATAAAGATTGTGGTCAGACCAAACACAATAAAACTCAAACTGGTTAAAAGAGAAAATTACTGTTTTGCATCAATTGCATATCTCAAGTTGGACTTTGGAAAGTTCCCCTTGGGCACACAAACTTGAGAATTCATGTTTCCACAACTATCCCAGAGTTCCAAGCTTGACATGCACAAGACATATGCAATGATGAACAAAAGAGGTAAACAAAGCATGTCAAAATGAAGATCATATAATTGTAAAGGACCACCTTGAGAAGTTGTAAATGCTCACTCTATGCAGACCAGATAACTAAGAAGACAAAGTACTAACCTGTCGCAGGTCCATAAACTCTCTGATTTCTTTTTCATATAGAGAGCCGTCTTCTCCATAGTGACTGCTGATGAAATCCTAGTGTAACGAGACAACAATAATCTAATTAACAACAGTTCCTTAATGTATTTGACATTGCAGATGTGAAGAAAATAGACTGAGTTTCGTCAATTTCTTCTGTGTTCGTGCTTTTCTGCAACATTTAGTTTGTTTTGGATTTATTGGTTCAGCAGTTTAAAACTACCGAACACCGACCACCCTCCTGGCTCAATAACTTCAAAGGGAACCGCCTATTAAGCGCTCTCTGGGCAGCCACCGTTCGTATAGCTGAATGCCACATGGAACAGAAATCGCCAGCCATCTTGTTTGCTCGAAAGGAGGCAGCGGGACTTGGTCGTCGAGTGTCTGGAATTAAAATCGGACACTCGACTTCCTGAACCACAGCTGAAACATACGAACGCCTGCTTCCTTTAGTTGCCGAACAGCCAGGAGAGCGCCATTCGGTAGTTTGCTTCATACGAACAAGGGGAGCAATCGCTCCATTGAGCCAGGAGGATCCATTCGTGACTTTATTCGTTTTTATGCCATTTTCTGAAGTGACCGACCGCACACGCTGAATTCTTGGAACTGTTTTGGGCAGGACATTCGTGTGTGGTCGGTAAATTATGACTTCCACACTTTTTGAGAACCCCTGAACCGATCTGGGTGAAATTTGAATACGTTGGTCCCCCAGATCGGGGCTATCAGGGGATATGTAATTTGTGGGGATACCTGTTGTATAAAGGGGTGTTCTATTTTTTGGGAAAATTGTGTGCCCTATGCCTGGAGATAATTGGGTTATTCCTTAACTTATCTCAATATCTCCCATGCAGAGAGAGGGAGTGTGTTACTGTAAATCTGTATGCTGATTGGTTATTTCCTTTGTTTACTGAAGGAGGTCCTCTTTCAGGAGGATTCTCATAAAAGCCAGTGTGGCATCAATAAAAATCATTCCTGTTACACCCTTCATGAAGTCTAGGCTCATGCTTGGGAAATATTCTACTTGCTGGGGAGAATCGTCTTGGAAGCTGCATTCATCTACACTATTCCTCTACACCCTAACTGCAGTTATAATCACTTATGCTCAGCTATTGGGAAAGGAATAGAAGACTGCAGTACCATAACCACTGCAGGTCATAACAGCAGACATAGTTATTTTTAAAAACATACAGGGAAAAAAATATTTTATACAATTACATTTTATACAATATTAATATGTATCTCGATTCTGTTACAGTCAAATCTAGACTGTATTCGCTCATAAATGAACATATTAATATACCTGGGGTAACGAACAAAGAGAAGGCCCATGTATAATGTTTATTCTCAGGTTAAACATCTAACCCATCAATGAAATCTATATTATTTGCGTTTTATGAGGTAGGACGCGGCAGCCACACTGCGATGGTCAGATCTGGAACTCGAACTGAGAATACACATTAATAGAATTATATATTACCGTATTTCGTTTTATCATACTGCGATGGTCAGATCTGGAACTCGGACTGAGAATACACATTAATAGAATTATATATTATTTCGTTTTATCATACTGCGATGGTCAGATCTGGATCTCGGACTGAGAATACACATTAATAGAATTATATATTATTTCGTTTTATCATACTGCGATGGTCAGATCTGGAACTCGGACTGAGAATACACATTAATAGAATTATATATTATTTCGTTTTATCATACTGCGATGGTCAGATCTGGAACTCGGACTGAGAATACACATTAATAGAATTATATATAATTTCGTTTTATCATACTGCGATGGTCAGATCTGGAACTCGGACTGAGTATACACATTGATAGAATTGGGGACACTGCACAATACTCACTTTTAATGGATCAGTGAGATCCAGTTCCTTTGTTTCTTTTAATCCCAGAGGTATCATCGGAACACTAAGAATTTCACTGAAACAGTAAAGAACTAATGTCTATTCATTCAGTACAGAGATTAAATACACAAAAACACATCCTGTTTTGCTTTGGTAATATGCGGGGATAACATTTATTCATTTGGTTAAACGATTGTAAACTCTACAGGACAGACACTGACAAAAAGGACATAATCTTGTTTTCTACAGCTGCTCATATTATCCATACATTATTCTATTAAATGTATATGGAGACAGTTATTTTATCATTTCTGGGAAAGGATACACACACGTGGCTGTGCTGTGGGATGTAAAAGTAGTCTACACATTAGATTTCAGCACTATCTATAGATGATGCATTGGGACCTAACCCTGTCTCCCCCACCAATTCTGGTACGCTGCATTATGATTACACTGAATGCTCCCAAAAAACTTTTCATATTGGGTTCTCCCTTTACCACAGAGAGGAGGGGATTGCACTGAATGTTCTCCCCATACAAGACACAGAAACCAGGTTCCTTGCAGCCTTTTAACCTGTAATTGATTGTCCTCCCTATGTCTTGTTACCCTCTAATTTACAGCTGGTCCTCCAGTAAGTTTTCAGAAGTAGCAGCACAGGACAGGTTAATTTACAGCAGAAGAAAGCTTAAACACATAATACCACAGTGATTTACTAATAAATATAAAATGGATGATGAATCCTTCTGTATGGAGGCTTTTTTTTTGGTAATTTAACATGTTCAGTACACCTTGGCCAGAATATGAGTTTCCATAATCTATCGCTAATTGGGCAGATTATGTTTTTACACATTATATAACATAGAGGGAAAGATTGCAACACGTTGTCATTATTTTGAAAGAAACTCTGTAAAGTGTTCATTTTAACTCTCTCCATCTCACTGGTAACAAATAGCTACGCCATGCTTTCTCCTGTGAATCCTGTGCTGGAGAACATACTGGAGAGATGGATTGGTAAGGGGAGTACAGTGAGAACGCAGTATCTCATATTTCTAATGACATACACCAGTCTGCAAGGCATGATTAACATGGATAATCTATTACAGGTGGACTGTAATGAAGCACAATAGGTTAGTGTAAGTGAAGGAAACATAGTAATTACTGTAGGAGCGTTTGAAGGACAACACGGGAGTCAGAGTCCTTGGTGCGTCCTCTCCAGCAAGTCCTGGTTAATACCTGAAGTGCATACTCAGTAAAGTTCTGATATTTCTATGTCAAAGAGGATCTACAGCCATTGCAGGTAACCTTGGCTGGCAAAGGCTGGCTGAGTTTCTTGGGGATAAACGTTCTCAAAATCTGGAGTTAGCCATCACTGATTCTGTTTGGAATATTCAATGAAACCACTAACGAAAATGTAATTATTGTGTGACTACACGATGATCACCAAATACAGAATCTGGCTGTGTATATCGAGGCAGGTTGGTTCTATACAGAATGACGATTCCCAAATTCCCAAAAGATCTAACATCAGAGCTGGGGGTTGATAACTTGGAAATTTAAGTGTTCCGGTCTAGATATGGTCCCTTTATGTAAAAATAGGTGATTGTCCCACTTTTATTACACTTTGATAAAGTTCCCCCTTCAAGCGCAATGCGAGGTGTAGCGGTTTAATGTGGAATATTAGTTGGTGGTGAGCCACAGAGAGCAATTTAGTGCGATATCAGGGAGGAACCATTGGGTGTATTATCAGGAAGAATCCATTATGTGTAATTATTGGGTGGAATGGTTTAGGGGGGGACCATTGGGTGTATTATCAGGAAGAATCCATTAGGTGTAATTATTGGGTTGTGAGCTAATGGGTGAAATGGATTAGGGGAACCATTGGGTGTATTATCAGGAAGAATCCATTAGGTGTAATTATTGGGTGGAGAGCTAATGGGTGGAATTGACTAGGAGGAACCATTGGGTGTATTATCAGGAAGAATCCATTATGTGTAATTATTGGGTGGAGAGCTAATGGGTGGAATCGACTAGGAGGAACCATTGGGTGTATTATCAGGAAGAATCCATTATGTGTAATTATTGGGTGGAGAGCTAATGGGTGGAATGGAATACCACTAATTCATTCCACCCATTAGCTCTCCACCCAATAATTACACATAATGGATTCTTCCTGATAATACACCTAAAGGTTCCCCCTAATCCATTCCACCCATTAGCTCTCCACCCAATAATTACACATAATGGATTCTTCCTGATAATACAACCAATGGTTCCTCCCTGATTTCGCACTAAATTGCACTCTGTGGCTCACCACCAACCAATATTCCACATTAAACCACTACACCTTGCATTGTGCTTGAAGGGGGAACTTTATCAAAGTGTATTAAAAGTGGGACAATCACCTCTTCTTACATAATATGGACCATATCTAGACCGGAACACTTTGATGAATTTCCAAGTCCCCTGTTCCCGCCCCCCTAGTCAGGGTTTCCCACCTCCGGTGAGCAGGGGGTCTTCATCCCATGAGCCTCTGTACCTGGGATCCCCAGCGCGGGAAAGCTTCCCACCTCCTGGACTCCCAGCTACAGAAAGCCAGCCATTGTCCCCAAAGAGTGTCCCCACCAATCTCAGGGACCCCCAGAACGGTAACCACCACGAACAGCCTCCGTTCACGGGGTCCCTGGGTGAAACCAGGCAAGGGAAGCGTCTCCTTTCGGCACACAAATGCTCCCCCTGGCCACCGCCAGGCTATACGAACGGCGGCCACCCAGGGGAGCACTCAATTACTTCCCTTGCGGTTTAACACTTATGTTGCAAGTTGCCAATGTTCTAATTGATTGGTGCGAACATTCCAAGGGGCACTGGGTAAGTCCTCACTCGGGAACCGAATGAGGTGGGAAGCAATCCGCAAATGCTTCCCCATGGACAGCGTTCGTATAACGAACGGGCCGCCACCCAGGGGAGGCACACGCCGAGTCTTCCCTTGCGTTTTTTGGTTTTGACCCCTCATTACGAGGTGTGAATGTTCTAAACGAGTTGTCGGGGTGGTCCCCGTTCGCGAGGTGAATTCATCCCCTTCGTGTAGGACCTCACGAACTGGGCGCAGGCACATTCATATAGAAAATAATGGGGAAACACACAGAATTGAATACAGCAATTCACGAACATGCAGCGGTCCCGCCACATGATATACTGGGTGGATAGTTGTTGGGTGAGATACCGGGTGGACAGCCATTGGGTGAGATACTGGGTGGACAGCCATTGGGTGAGTTATGAGGTGAAGAGCATTTGGATATAATAAAAATGTTTACCTTTCATTCTGGTACACTTCCACAGAGCTGTTCAGTTCTGCTAACTCTTCCTTAAGGAGTTGCAGGTTGGAGTTGACATAACTGAGCTCCAATGCCACGGTTTCTTTCACTTTGTGGTTCGTGGTAGCACTGCAATAGAAACATACTGACTCAAGAAAAGCTTTAAAAGACGTATGGAAGAGGGCAATTTAATGTGCCCAAATCAAGACTACAAAAACTACATTTCAATATCTTGCAGATGTTTCTTGCATGCCGGTGGGTATGCAACCATCTCTAGTACTATACTTCCTCGCCCTCTATATCACAGAGAAAGCCCACTAGTTTATATTTACATAATTCCATAATTTTAGAATATCCTTCAAGTGTAGATAAACAAAGGGTTAGACGGACAGACAGATGCTGTTATTTTTATTGTGTCAATGAATCACTGAATGTATACTGAACTGTGGTCACATGTATAGGTGTCATTCTAAGTAATTGCCCTGGGATGTGTACTAAAGGTACACAGAATTGTCACAAGTCAGAAACCCAACACGCAGAGTGATATGAATTGTAATACAATGTACACTGTTCAGCCACATTAAAACCACTGATAGGTGAAATGAATGTGTACCCCGGCTGGGTACCTCTGCCAAGCTTACTTCCTAGCTGGAACCGGGAAACCTGAAGCGCTTCTGCTCCAGTCGCCACAGTTTGACTGGGGTCCTTCTGGAGCTTTTCCACCCGACCAGACTGCAGCTCTCCTTCCAGGCAGGTATCGTCCCCTCTGCCTATTCCTCTGCAGCTCTGGTTACAGTGATTATAGCCAATGCCTTTACAAAGGCACTTGCGGCTCTCAGGCCTTGCTCACTTGATTTATCCCCGGGCTAAAGGCATCCTTCAGCCAGCAAACAGGTCTAAAGACTGTCACTGGGATTCCTATTAATCCACACAGGACACAAGTTCCAAAAGGAACTAACATATAAAACTTTAGACACTATAGAGCCCTCTGGTCCCCCCTTTCCTCGCGTCCCCCACTCCCGACACATAAAGGGTAAAAAAATCTTTAAATCACTTACTCGAATTGGTGCTACTGTGGGTGGGGGCGAGCGAATACGCTTGCACGGCGAGTGCAATAGGCCCTAAACATAGGAAAGCATTGCTTTAAAAACTGCAATGATTTCCATTGCAGGACTAAGTGGGACTGGGACACTACACCCAGACCACTTCAATGGGATTAAGTGGTTTGGGTGACTATAGTGGCCCTTTAATGTGGATGTTACTTTGACACCTTGACATCATGTGAGAGACTGACAAAGTCATACAGAAAATGATTACCGGTACTTGCTACTAAAGGTGCTTCTACAAGCTATTGCATCAGACGGTGTACTTCGTTTTTCACACATAGTTTCTTTATTTTGGCTTTATGTTTGTTAAATAAATCATGACACAGTGTAATATGTCAAGTGTTGTGAGAACTGATTATTATGTCGTCCTGATATGTAAAACTATAGAATTCAAAGAGGACGTACTATCTTTTTTCCATGACTATCTGTGCCATTTAGAAGGGGCTTCCACCTATGATACCGCTTACATTAACATCAACTTTTTTTGCAAAAATTTAAAAACTAGTATATTCCAAGATGACAAGTCGGGTACAAATAAAATTGCTGCACTATTGCAGCTCGATAATGGAATACATAAAATGTCTTATTTTTATCCAAAAGAATCTGATTAGCATTGAAATAGCGAGACGTATTGTTGAGTCCAAAGAACGCATGTCTTTTATATTGGAAACCTATTCAGGATTCACAAAGCCTTCTCTTCTGCTGCTGGGAGCAATGTCTTTACTCAGCTCCACGAAATTCTCACACAAAAGGCTTTGAGGAAAATAAGCCATGGTTAGTGATGAGTCACCTCTCCAATCCATTGTAAGGGCCTTATCTGTAGAAAACAGCCGTGGTAGACAAGAGTCCCAGTTACTGTGCGCCCATGTTAGACATGCTTTATGTGCAGGAGACATGCAACGGCACATGGAGTGCATCCTTCTCTGGATTGTTATCAGACCGAGCACCACGGCTGGCCTGTCACCTAGACATGAGAATCTCATCTGTACTTTTATACGGTTTAAAAGAAAAATTTAATTTATATTCAAGCAGGATATGCTCCTGAACGTATGTATCTGCGTAAATATATTATATATATTTATTACACAATCTGACTGTTATTTCAATATACACAACCAGGTCTGTCTGAGATTAGTGGGAGTTAAGCTATTAAGTGACATCTGCCACAATTTTAATGAAGGCAGCCAGTATAGCTCGACCCAGGACTGTAACTCTCTCTAATCCCTTTAATCCCAACACACTACACTATACATTAAAGGGACACTAAAGTCACCAAAACATGTTATCTTAATTATCCAATTTTGGAGTATAGATCATGCCTTTGCAATCACACTGCTCAATTATTTTCCATTTAGTTAAATCACTTTGTTTATGCAGCTCTAGACACACCTCCCTGCATGTGACTCACATGGCTTTCCTAAACATATCCTGTAAAGGGAGATCTAATTTTTAAACTTCCATTATTGCAAATTCTGTTTAATTTAGAATTTCTCATCTCATGCTCGGTTAATAGTTTGCCAGACCTTGTACTGTAATTAAACTAGATTTTACAGACTGCAACACTGGTTTTATTTACATCATAGAACAGATTTAGGAACAATAGAAATTAATATTTATAGAGTTGTAGAACGCAAGTTTCAGCTTCCTGGATGAATGAGAGGTTGTTGTTGAAGCTTGGAAGGCTACGTATGTCCCAATGTGAGACACCACAATGTTAAATAAATGCTGAACAGGGATACCTTATGTAATAAAGATTGTAATGTTTTAGCCCATGTATTATGCTCCCTTTAATATCCGACCTGACAGTAGTTTGGGGAGAATCCCCACTCCCATCAAGTACAAACATTAGGGGTTCCTAAAGCACTGTGTAGACTAATAATGCTTAGGATTGCTAATACTGTGACTTGCACCATATACCGGTAGATTGCTCCCTAATAGATTATTAAAAATGATGAAATGTATTATACACTTCACATGGAAGAATACATTATGTGTAGCAGTAAAGCCTAAGAAACAAAAAAAGATTAAAAAAATCAGTTGAAATATAACTTATTACAGAATTTGCACGCCCACATTAGTAATAGAATTCCATCCATATTTGGACACCATTAATTGGCTGAGCCAGTCAGCCGGCACAAAATCTGGAAAATACTGACATGGCGATAATAATATGCTGAATGAAGGACCAGGCCAAGGGAACACCCCATGTTTGTCAAATCGCTGAAACTGTGTTAACACAGAACTGGGCACAGCGTGCTCCTTTAAAGATGCACTCTAAGCACCATAGCCACTATATCCTGCTGTGGTGGTTATTGGGCTTAGAGTGCACCTTTAAAGGACTTCTCAGTGCCCCATAACCACTGCATGGTTTGGTGTGTATTAACCATCAGGGATTAACGTGAGAGAGCTGGTCTCTGACTGCCTCCTGTGTAACATGTCCAAGCATAACAGGACGGCTAAAGTCACTCTGCTTCCTGCAAAACGGAAAATTTACTGCAAAAAAATAAAAAAAATAGTAGACTGAGGTCAAAGAGCTTAAAGTCAGTTCTGTTGTGCAAAATATTCCATTCTGTTCTGTTATTAAATGGTAAACAGATTTCGAAGTGCCTCTGTTTGCAGACACAGCAGAGATTAAATAATATATATTCTGACCCGTACATAATAATATATATTCTGACCTGTACATAATAATATATATTCTGACCCGTACATAATAATATATATTCTGACCCGTACATAATAATATATATTCTGACCCGTACATAATATATATTCTGACCCGTACATAATAATATATATTCTGACCTGTACATAATAATATATATTCTGACCCGTACATAATAATATATATTCTGACCCGTACATAATAATATATTCTGACCCGTACATAATAATATATATTCTGACCCGTACATAATAATATATATTCTGACCCGTACATAATAATATATATTCTGACCCGTACATAATAATATATATTCTGACCCGTACATAATATTATATATTCTGACCCGTACATAATAATATATATTCTGACCCGTACATAATATTATATATTCTGACCCGTACATAATAATATATATTCTGACCCGTACATAATAATATATATTCTGACCCGTACATAATATATATTCTGACCCGTACATAATAATATATATTCTGACCCGTACATAATAATATATATTCTGACCTGTACTAAAAAATGCAGCGCAAGTACGGTGTTACCCTTGAGGATGATGCATAGAAATTAATCAAAGACTGGTCCAATGTTCTGATTTATTTTCTGTTAAATACTAGATCATAAAGCACCTCTAGGTTGTATTTCAAAAAGCATTTTACCATTTATGGATTTGCCAAACTACATTTGTTCTTACACCATGGGTTTCCCAGCATGCAATAGAGAATTATGACTTCATTTACAACTGGTGTTGGACTCGTGGGACAGCAGGAGTTGAAATGAGTGTCTTAAAACCCAGAAGTTTACATGTGTAACATGAAAGCGAGATTAACAGTGATTATTATAAAAACATTTAAAATATAAATGTTGCAGGCCAGGAACCTCGAATACAGGATATAAGACACATCTGCATTTCAGACAGAATAAACTGCAATATTTAATCATTGTATTGCAACACAGCGAGTACACATTAGCCTATTCTATGCTATTATCATACTTCTTCAGTACACACTTTCCCAAGAAAATGTTTCCCTTTAAGAGATGGAGGCTGTGAATTGATGTAAGTGTTAAGAATACACAGTTTGGGGACAAACCAACAGAGCAGTGACCTCCTCAGGTCACCAGGGAGAAAGTAAATATTTTACTACAGAGAAACATAAGATGGATAATTAGGAAAGTCTAATTAATGACGTTTTAATCAGTTGGCTTGTTTATATTGTACCCAGCAGATTGATGGCATGTGGGCACATCCCACTTGCAGCAATTATTGCCATCACTGCTGTGTTTTCTCATGGGCCCTCCCAAAGTTTGTTCTCGTTCTACATAACCAAAACATGAAGCTATGGTTCTCGGACCCAGAATAAATATTATAGCTAAAAGTTTGAAGGAACATTGTAATGTTAAAGAATAAACCTTTTATAAAATGTGGTGTAAAAATTAGATTTACTTTACGGTTCCTATATTCAAATAGGGTTCAAAATCTTTGCCTGGAAATTATAGACCTGTGAGCTTAACTTCTGTGTCTGGGAAAATATTTGAAGGGGCACTATAGGATCAGGAATACAAACATGTATTATGGAATCTATAGTTTTAATATCACGATTTTACCCAATACCCAATACCTTCCCTTACGTAAGGTGAAAACTCACCTTTTTTACAGTGCCACACTGGTCCATTGGTGCTGACTTCACCCCTCTCAGCCTTCTTGGCTGACATCATCAGAAGGAAATGCATTGGATTGGCTGAGATCTTCAAGGGGGTGAGGTGGCGTGGCCAATTAGCACCTCCTCACAGAGATGCATTGAATGAATGCATCTATGTGGGGAAAGTTCAGTGTCTCCATGCCGAAGGTGCTGAATGTCAGTCACACTGTGCAGCACTGCCCCAGGAAGCAACTCTAGTAGCCATCTGAGGAGTGGCCACTGGAGGTGTCCCTAGGCTGCAATGTAAGCCCTGCCTTTTCTTTGAAAAGTCAGAGTTTACATTAAATAACATGCAGGACTGACTGTACTCACCAGAACTACATTAAACTGTAGTTGTTCTGGTGACTATAGTGTCCCTCTAACTATTCAGGAATTCATTAGGAAGAACATTGTTATTTGCAATAATCACCATGGTTTATATATAGAGTGTATAGATCAGGGTGTTGCAGTGGATTTGATCTACTTGGATTTTGCCAAGGCGTTTGATACAGTTCCACACTAGGTTAATGTTCAAACTCAAAGAAATTGGTCTAGATAAAAATTCTTGTTCTTGGGTAGAACATTGGCTTAAAAATAGAGTACAGAGAGTTGTAAATTTTCAATCCGGACAAAAGTGGAACCTTAGGAATCTGTTCTGGGACCGCTTCTATTTAAAGGACCAGTCCACATTTCCGACCTCGCTCAGCCCCTTAAAAATCGCCCAACAGTTTAGTAGATATACACCAATGAATATATGCATGCATATTTTTATGTATGTATTCATTGGGGGTATAGTGTAAAACAGCTTTAAAAAGTTGCAGTTGTTATGACTGCAGTTTTTGTAAGTCCTCCCCTTTTTTCCCGAAGAGACTTTCAGTTTCTTAATAGGGAAGACAATTTGATTGAAATCAATTATAAAACACACCATTCCAGGTGAAACGCGCCTCGGGAGACAGGAGAAGAGAATTTTTATTTTGCCCATGTTTTATTTACATATTGTTTTTAAATATTTTCGAAGGTAATAAAAAAGGTATATACATATTTTATTTCCCTCCTGTTTTTCCTCATCTGATCCAGGTTCTAGTTAGGGGAGTGTCACCCCCAAAGTGACACAGGTCTTTTCAACTTGGAGCCAGTTGTCAAAAAGCTCCAATCAAGGTGAGCACCATATTTGGTCACATATTATCCAACAAAATTGGAAAGCGTCTTGTCTCTTTATTATTTTTCATTAACATGTACTACATTGGGAGCTCCTGATAAGAATATTCCTTGAAGAAAGGTTGTTGCTTGCCACATAAAAGGCACAAGAGGCTACAGAGTTTAGAGCCTATACCCTGAAAAGGCACTACACATTGTTAGTCTTTTTGTATTTATTCACATGTATCCATAATTGTTACAATTTTGAGGGTAAGTCCCTATATTCATTTTGAAGCGCTGCACTCGCACTTTATACGTTAAGGGTATATCACGTAAATATAAGGTGCACATTTGACATATATTTTCTGGTTGGTGGGTTATTTGGAGTACCCACAGAGTGTTTTTTCAGCTGCTATATAAAATAAAATCACTACAACAAGAAATAGGCGCCACAACATTTTACAATAAAGTTTTAATTTTTTTCTCATTGAAAAGCCTCTGAGTCCCCACGTGCAAGCTTGCACCGGCATGTTTACACACGTGCACGTGTGCCGGCTTATGTGCACTTCTGAAGCTTAGGAGCTGGTCTGAGGTCTGCAAAGGGAGGGAAGGGAGGCAGGCACTCAGTGAGCTAATAGAAGTAAGAAGGAATCCTCCCTGGCAGTTTGATTGACAGGGGGTGGAGGGGAGGAAAGGTGTTCCCTAGTTAATTTAAACAAGTGCTGATTTCTCATAGAAATCAGCGCTTTTATAAACTAGGGTTAAACTATCCAGCAAGATGAAGTGCTTTTGGGATGTGGAGTGGTCCTTTAACATGTTTATAAATGATCTTGAAATAGGCATTGAAAGTCATGTTTCAGAGTTTGCAGATGACACAAAACTCTGTAAAGTAATAAAACGTGAGCAGGATATTGCTTTTCTCCAGAGGGAATTAGATAGATTGGGGGACTGGGAACTCAAATAGCAGATGGAATTTAATGTAGAGAAATGCAAAGTTATACACTTTGGGGTAAAGAATGCACAAGCAACATACACCGTAAATGGTAGCGAATTATGGCTAACAACACACGAGAAGGATTTGGGAATTTTTATAGACAACAAACTAGGATACAATGTAAATGTCAATCTGCAGTTGCTAAGGTCAGTAAGGTTTTGTCATGTATAAATAGGGTGTAGCGGAGAGGTAGTATAATCCACAGTATCTCCGCTGGGTAACAGGAACAGCATAAAATAATCCAGGCAAATAAAGACAGCATACAATAATCCCGGTAGCGTTGTAAAAATCCTTCCTTCCCAAGAACTAGACGACACATAGGCTTGGAGTCAACTGAGCTTTTAATCACAGGCCACAGTATTTATGGGATTCCCCATGCAAGGGGTTTCCCTACTGACATTACAGGGGTTGTACAGTAGGGGACTACATGGGAAACTTAACAACCTGGACATTTCTCCCATCATGCACTGCTGTACGAGAGGGATACTAGAAGAACTAGTGGGGATACTAGAATATACAGTTAAGTGAATTATCCCTATGTACAGCAGAACCAATATTTTACATATAAATGTATAACTTCAACATTATTCATTATATTTAAACAAATGGACGTTCGGTAGATAGCTGGGGTCTGAGCGCACATTTCGTGAAAGTACCGCTCAGGTCCCAGCATAAATAACCGAACACCGCACGAAACAAACATTACTTTCAAATGACATGCAAACTACCGATTGATCTTAGGGAAACACATTACCGAAGGACCGGGGCTCCCGAACGGCTTGAAAGTCCAGCGGTATTTGTGCCGTTGAGTAGCCGATTTTAGTTCCAGGCGCTCGACGACCAAATACAGCTGGGCTAACAAAGGATCCAAGATGGCCGACCGCCGCGTGGTCGGTAGCCGAACGGCGGCCACCCTGAATCTCTCTAATTACCGATTGCAACAGTATTGCAATCTTTAATGGGAGCCACTCGACCTCCTGTGTGTGGTTTCCCTTCGGTAGTTTGTTCGTTTCACGAACAGTGTTGAAATTCACGGTTCGTGAAACTATTGTATGAATGTTGGTGGCTTTCATGCCACCAGCATACGAACGCTATTGTTCGCATGTAATACACTATACATGAATACACTTGATTCTTAAAGCTATAGGCACACATTTAAGAAAATACAGTTTTAAGTGGCTAGTTTTGCCACATAGGGGCATTAATTCTCAGGATGAAAATATAATTTTGCCTCTTTATAAATCACTGGTAAGACCACATATCGAATATGCTGTGCAATTTTGGGCACCTGTTCTAAAGAAGGATATCATGGCACTAGAAAAAGTGCAGAGGCTGGCTACAAAATTTATAAAAGGAATGGAGCATTTTAATTATGATGAGAGGTTAACAAATTGAAATATTTTTTTGTTTGGAAAAACAGCGCCTTCGAGGGATATGATAACATTATACAAATATATTCAGGGCCATTGTCTGGAAATCTATTCATGAACAGCACTATACATAGGACAAGAGGTCACGCATTTAGACTGGAAGAAAGGTCGAAGGCAGGGGTTGGAAACCTTCGGCCCGCCAGATGTTTTGGACTACATCTCCCATAATGCTTACAGCCATAATGCTATCAAAGCAACAAGGGAAATGTAGTCCACAACATAAAAAAGGCTGAAGGTTCTCCACCCCTGGTCTAAGGCAAAGGAAAGGTTTTTTTTACAGTAAGAACAATAAGGATGTGACAATACCCTCCTGACGAGGTGGTTTTATCAGAGTTTATACCGATGTTTAAACAGCAATTGGATAAGTACTTGCAAAAACATAGCATACTGGGATATAATGTTTAATTTGTGGGGTAATAGATGCTTGATCCAAGGAGATATCTGACTGCCATTCTGGGGTGAATAAATATTTTATTTAAAAAGTGAAAGTGCTTCACAGTTGTTTTTTTGCCTTCTTTTGGATCAATAGTAAAAACAAATGTGAGAAAGGCTGAACGTGATATATGCATGTGTCTTTTCAGCCTATGTACCAATGTAACTTCAGCATTCGGTCATTAAGATTAAGTGGTTTTGGTGCATAGAGTGCTCCGTTAAGGCTGAAATAGCTGAACTGGAAACATAGGTGATGAATTCCGATACTATGATCTAAAAATGCAGAATTTCCCAACAATTCATGGTTTAGTGAATAACTATAGAATCCTTGCACTAAGGTTCTTGGAGTAACCCTTTAAAAGATGTTTATACAAATAATTTTATATAGAGCTCGTGATTATGACAGGTTAGCCCTTCATGGGGCACGCAAGGCAATCTATTAGGGCTAAAGACTACAAGATGCTGGAAAAGGCTAGCTGCATTCCTTGCATACCCTTCAATGCGCTGTGGTCATAATGCATCAATCATAAAATAGCACCAAGACTAATAATAATAATAATAGATGTGGCACTAACCGGAAGAGATTTTCTGCTCCGGCTCTCATTCTCATCTCCTTGTTAATCTGCTGGTTTATCCGTGCCCGGCGATGTTGCAATTTGCTGCGCTGGGTCTGAGCAAACGGGTCACATCCCTGCAACATAAACACAGTATTATAATCAGGCATCGCACAATGGCTTTAATTGGGGATTGACACAGATTAATGGGGAGACCACACATTAATAGGCTAGATTCATTATAAAACTGAGCAGCACAGTATATCTCCAGAGCTTTCGTTAAGCAGCAAGGGATCTGAAAAGTCACGATTATTAACTCTAACGCAGAATATCTCGCATCTGGTGTGCAAACGCAGATAGATAGATAGATATTGTATATATACATAGATAGATAAAACATTCCTGTAAGTTGTGGCAAGCCAGTTGAACCTTCGAAGGGAAGAGAACTGCTGGGTGCAGAAAAATAAAAGGGTGCAGCTTGTGTGCAAGGCTAGTCTCCACTGCACATGAAAGGAACTAAAAATTGTGATCAACTTTGTCAGAATTATTTCTTCTCCCAAACGAGGACCACCCCTGTACCCTATTAGAACATTGATACCGACCACTTAAGGGAGAAACCGCAAGGGAAGTAATTAATGAATGCTTCCCCTGGGTGGCCGCCATTTCGTATAACCGAACACGTAGCAGACAAAAGAGTGGTGGCCATATTGTCGCCCGAACTTGGGCAGTGGTACTTGGTCGTCGAGTGCCTGGAACTCTTTTCGGTTAGGCACTCGTGCAACGCTGGTAAAACTTAGACCGCTGCCCGTTCTATTTCCAGACCACCTAGACGAACGACGTTCAGGAGATATGAACTGCCGAACAGGGGGAGCATTCGTATCCTAAAAATAAGAAATTCCCTTGCATGGTGTTCACACTGGAACCTCACGAACGGAAACCGCCAAGGCACCTATTTCCCTGGAACTGTTTGGGCTAGCGCCTTGTGCCTGGCCGGTCAAAACGTTACCTCGATGGCATTTCCGATTCACCGAACCGATCTGAGTGATTCTTGAATATGTTATACACCAAGATCGGGGCTATCAGGGTATGTACTTTTGTGGGGTTCCTATGTACAGTGGGGATACTTTTGGGGTACAGAATATTTTGTTGGATTTTCTGTACCTGAGAGATAATTAAATTAGATGATTTTCTCACGCAATTATCTCTCAGGCACCCCTGTATTGTTGTGTTGAAAACCCCTTGTATGGGACTGGGCATAAAAGCCATGTGTGACTCAAACTTCAGTTGTACCCCCAGAATTGTGCGTAGTCCAGTTGCTGGGGAGGAGGTGGGATATTTCGTTGGTGTTTCTCTTCTTCCTGATTGTACTTTGGTGGATCCAGCTGAGAAGGGTCCCTGCTAGGACTAGGGCTCCACTACCGCCAGTTATATAACTTATCCAAAGAGTGCGTTAAATTATTATAAATTCCTGAGGATATTGTTTATTTTATAACTGAAGCTTTAATAGGCAATACATTCACCAATTAAGGGTACGTGGCAGTTATTTTCGTGACAACTGACATCCAACTCTTTAAATAAAAGCAATCCATTTAACAGAGAAAAAACACAATAGTTTAATGGGATTAGCTAATTAACAGATTTGTCTATTGCAATGTTGTCAGGAATTTCCAGAACATCCCTTGTTGACGTATTTTACTAAGCAAATCCACAGTTTATCAGGATCTCACATGAATTCCGGGAATGTTCCAATGGGGGCGAATACATAAAACATAAAATCATGATGGACAGAATGAGGGGTGAGAGGGAGGGACAGTTACTGAATACTCAGTATGGGGTGAGAGGGAGGGACGGTTACTAAATACACAGTACGGGCTGAGAGGGAGGGACGGTTACTGAATACACAGTACGGGTGAGAGGGAGGGACGGTTACTGAATACTCAGTATGGGGTGAGAGGGAGGGACGGTTACTGAATACACAGTACGGGGTGAGAGGGAGGGACGATTAACGAATACACAGTACGGGGTGAGAGGGAGGGGCGGTTACTGAATACTCAGTATGGGGTGAGAGGGAGGGACGGTTACTGAATACACAGTACGGGGTGAGAGGGAGGGACGATTAACGAATACACAGAACGGGGTTAGAGGGAGGGGCGGTTACTGAATACTCAGTATGGGGTGAGAGGGAGGGACGGTTACTGAATACACAGTACGGGGTGAGAGGGAGGGACGGTTGCTGAATACACAGTACGGGGTGAGAGGGAGGGACGGTTACTGAATACACAGTATGGGGTGAGAGGGAGGGCCGGTTACTGAATGCACAGTACGGGTGAGAGGGAGGGACGGTTACTGAATACACAGTACGGGGCGAGAGGGAGGGCCGGTTACTGAATGCACAGTACGGGTGAGAGGGAGGGACGGTTACTGAATACACAGTACGGGGCGAGAGGGAGGGCCGGTTACTGAATACACAGTACGGGGTGAGAGGGAGGGCCGGTTACTGAATACACAGTACGGGTGAGAGGGAGGGCCGGTTACTGAATGCACAGTACGGGGTGAGAGGGAGGGCCGGTTACTGAATACACAGTACGGGGTGAGAGGGAGGGACGGTTACTGAATACTCAGTATGGGGTGAGAGGGAGGGACGGTTACTGAATACACAGTATGGGGTGAGAGGGAGGGACGGTTACTGAATACACAGTACGGGCTGAGAGGGAGGGACGGTTACTGAATGCACAGTACGGGGTGAGAGGGAGGGACGGTTACTGAATGCACAGTACGGGGTGAGAGGGAGGGACGGTTACTGAATACACAATACGGGGTGAGAGGGAGCGACGGTTAATGAATACACAGTACGGGTGAGAGGGAGGGACGGTTACTGAATGCACAGTACGGGGTGAGAGGGAGGGACGGTTACTGAATGCACAGTACGGGGTGAGAGGGAGGGACAGTTACTGAATACTCAGTATGGGGTGAGAGGGAGGGACGGTTACTGAATGCACAGTACGGGGTGAGAGGGAGCGACGGTTAATGAATACACAGTACGGGATGAGAGGGAGGGACGGTTACTGAATACACAGTACGGGATGAGAGGGAGGGACGGTTACTGAATGCACAGTACGGGGTGAGAGGGAGGGACGGTTACTGAATACACAGTACGGGGTGAGAGGGAGGGACGGTTACTGAATGCACAGTACGGGGTGAGAGGGAGGGACGGTTACTGAATACACAGTACGGGGTGAGAGGGAGGGACGGTTACTGAATACACAGTACGGGGTGAGAGGGAGGGACGGTTACTGAATACACAGTACGGGGTGAGAGGGAGGGACGGTTACTGAATACACAGTATGGGGTGAGAGGGAGGGACGTTTACTGAATACACAGTACGGGGTGAGAGGGAGGGACGGTTACTGAATACTCAGTACGGGGTGAGAGGGAGGGACGGTTACTGAATACACAGTACGGGGTGAGAGGGAGGGACGGTTACTGAATACACAGTACGGGGTGAGAGGGAGGGACGGTTACTGAATACACAGAACGGGGTGAGAGGGAGGGACGGTTACTGAATACACAGTACGGGGCGAGAGGGAGGGACGGTTACTGAATACACAGTACGGGGTGAGAGGGAGGGACGGTTACCGAAAACACAGTACGCAGTGAGAGGGAGGGATGGTTACTGAATACACAGTACGGGGTGAGAGGGAGGGACGGTTACTGAATACACAGTACGGGGCGAGAGGGAGGGACGGTTACTGAATACACAGTACGCAGTGAGAGGGAGGGATGGTTACTGAATACACAGTACGGGGTGAGAGGGAGGGACGGTTACTGAATACACAGTACGGGGCGAGAGGGAGGGATGGTTACTGAATACACAGTACGGGGCGAGAGGGAGGGATGGTTACTGAATACACAGTACGGGGCGAGAGGGAGGGATGGTTACTGAATACACAGTATGGGGTGAGAGGGAGGGACGGTTACTGAATACACAGAAAGAGACGTAGAAAGAAAGAGCATCTACAATGGATTTTTGTTTTGGGTAATGGAGATATAGACTAGTATTCCAGATATAAGTTTTAAAACATAAAGGGAAGTAACCATGATGTTTTGAAGCAGACTGCACCCTTTATTACTCAGAGACCATGTCTGACATACACAGCTTACCTCACAATCTGTGCCCATTGCTGCATTTATATCACATATTGTCCATTCCCCATGTGTGTCAGAATGGACGAGTCTATAACTAAATACTTACAACTAGCGCAAAACAAGCAGAGTACACCGCTCCGTGCCTGCCATATAGTGTTACCGAGTACTAAACACAGCATGGCTTCCCTGCTCCTTAGTATCCTCTCAAACCTTCCTTTTTTGATTTAACGTAAACTTGCCTTTCTAACAAATGTTTATGTAGCCATGAATTACTGGTGGCAGTGTTTATTATCAGTGATAAGGATAATGTAAATTGTAATTATTCTAATCTGGCAACATAAGATAAGGTGATCTGTGAATAGAAAAGATTCATGTTCTAATCTCCGAGCAATTAGCTGACATTGGTGTTCTGTGATGTTAACACTTTGGATAGAAGAAAGTAGCTTTAAAGATAAGAGAACTATAAACTGGGAGTTATCACAAACAGAATAAAGATTCTCACCATAGAGCCATCATTTGCCATATGTGGAAACAAAAGCATAAAACGAGGGGCAAAAATAGGAGCTGTACTGTGTCAAAAAACTAAATAAGGAGCAATTACCATGGAAACCAGTACAATGTCTCTCAAAATTTGTCACTTTGCAACCAAAATAGCACCTGTTTTATTTACACATCAGAAAAGCATGTACAAAAAAAAAGCCAATGGATATCCCATATAATATAGTTACATGCAGTCTAATGATCCTTCCCCAGTGATGTCTGTAGTAATCGGCTCAGACCCCAGCCTTCTGTGGAAGATTTAATGAGAATCTTCTGGGGAACGATGTAACAGAAGTGCATTTATACTACTGAATGCTCTCCAATACCTGTATACCACTACAAGCTCACCAATACCTGTATACCAATACATGCTCACCAATACCTGTATACCAATACATGCTCACCAATACCTGTATACCACCACACGCTCACCTATACGTGTATACCACCACACGCTCACCTATACGTGTATACCACCACACGCTCACCTCTATCATTCACTAGAAGAAAAAAAAAGTTCATTCACATTCAAAGTGAACAGAAACAGTTGGCCCAATTACACCTAATAAAAAATGCAGTTTGATGGCTTCTGGGAATTGTACGTATGATGTGCTGCTGGTGATGATTTCTGACATCACATGGGGATTACACAGCATTATTCACAAAACTTTGAAAACAGGTAAAAAGTTAAATTAGAGATTGAGAACAATAGACGTTAGTCGCAACGTTTCCGCTCTTAGGATATGTATATCTGCTTTGCATTCACCTAGCTCAGGGCTACTTACTGTCTTTTGGCAGGGACCAAAATGATGCACATTGTATTAACTTCGTGAACCATTCCTGAATTTTTAAATTAGTTCCGTTATCCATTCTTGAATTCTAATGGAAATAATAGATAAATGAATTCTATAAACACCTTCTGAGTTCCAACCTCCATCGTACTGAGGAAAGAAAAGCTGCTACAGGAAAGCAGTATTCAGGTACTGGCCAAGTGGCCATCAGCATGTAAACATCATAGGTGCCAATCTGGCGAACCTACTCTCCATCCTGATATAGTAATATAGTATATACCTGCTGGTGTGGGGAAGGACAGTTACCATACAGCTCATAATGAATAAACCTCAGGAACCCTAAAGGCTTATCAGCAGTAGGTATATAGTACAGGTGCAGTGGATAGATGTATACAGGTGCAGTGGATAGATGTACGCAGGTACAGTGGATAGATATATAGAGGTGCAGTGGATAGATATATACAGGTGCAGTGGATAGATATATAGAGGTGCAGTGGATAGATATATAGAGGTGCAGTGGATAGATATATACAGGTGCAGTGGATAGATATATACAGGTGCAGTTGAATGATATATACAGGTGCAGTGGATATGTATATATATATATATATATATAGGTGCAGTGGATAGATATATACAGGTGCAGTTGAATTATATATACAGATGCAGTGGATAAATATATATAGAGGTGCAGTGGATAGATATATACAGGTGCAGTGGATAAATATATATAGAGGTGCAGTGGATAGCTATATATACAGGTGCAGTGGATAGATATATATAGGTGCAGTGGATAAATATATATACAGGTGCAGTGGATAAATATATACAGGTGCAGTGGATAGATATATACAGGTGCAGTTTAATGATATATACAGATGCAGTGGATAAATATATATAGAGGTGCAGTGGATAGATTTATACAGATGCAGTGGATAAATATATATAGAGGTGCAGTGGATAGATATATACAGGTGCAGTGGATAGATATATACAGGTGCAGTTTAATGATATATACAGATGCAGTGGATAAATATATATAGAGGTGCAGTGGATAGATATATACAGGTGCAGTTTAATGATATATACAGATGCAGTGGATAAATATATATAGAGGTGCAGTGGATAGATATATACAGGTGCAGTGGATAAATATATATACAGGTGCAGTGGATAGATATATACAGGTGCAGTGGATATAGATATATACAGGTGCAGTTTAATGATATATACAGATGCAGTGGATAAATATATATAGAGGTGCAGTGGATAGATTTATACAGATGCAGTGGATAAATATATATAGAGGTGCAGTGGATAAATATATACAGGTGCAGTGGATAAATATATATTAATATATATATATACAGGTGCAGTGGATAGATATATACAGGTGCAGTTGATAAATATATATAGAGGTGCAGTGGATAGATTTATACAGGTGCAGTGGATAGATATATACAGGTGCAGTTGAATGATATATACATGTGCAGTGGATAAATATATATATACAGATGCAGTGGATAGATATATACCGGTGCAGTGGATAGATATATACAGGTGCAGTTGAATGATATATACAGGTGCAGTGGATAGATATATATAGGTGCAGTGGATAGATATATACAGGTGCAGTGAATAGATACATACAGGTGCAGTGGATAGATATATACAGGTGCAGTTGAATGATATATACAGATGCAGTGGATAGCTATATATAGAGGTGCAGTGGATAGATTTATACAGATACAGTGGATAAATATATATATAGCGGTGCAGTGGATAGATATATACAGATGCAGTGGATAAATATATATAGAGGTGCAGTGGATAGATATATACAGGTGCGGTGGATAGATATATACAGGTGCGGTGGATAGATATATACAGGTGCGGTGGATAGATATATACAGGTGCAGTGGATAGATATATACCGGTGCAGTGGATAGATATATACAGGTGCAGTTGAATGATATATACAGATGCAGTGGATACATATATATATATGTATTAAGGCCGTTTGGCCTGTATTTGTGGGAGGGGCTTAAATTAATTCACTCCCCTATATAAGGGACACCCCTTACCTGACTCATATCGCTTGAGGTCAGCATCAGAATGATTTCCACTTCCGGGTCATCCAGACGCCATTTTACCTGATTACTCCATGAGGTTTTCTAAGCAGAGCTGTGTCAGGAATCCAGCCACAGGCTTTTCCGGCCTACCACCTTCTTTCTTCAATCCATCGCCGTGGATGGTGCCCAAGTGACTCACAAACCGTAAGTCGACCTACCCGTTACGCCAGGCATCAGTCCCACGGCACCATTCACGGGTCAGGTCCTCACTTTACGGCTGCATTTTGTCTAAGTCTGTTCTAAAACTATTGCATGTTCATGCATATCATTTGTTTAAACCCCCTACCAGTCTTTGGGTGTACTACAGGCTTCTTAGACATAATCACATTTCATGTACAAACCATCAAACCACTGCATTTTCGTCTGCACACTGACCCCTACCGGTCATTCAGTGTACTACAGGCTTCTCAGACATTATTGTATTTCATGTAAAAAACAACCAACGAAATTTTTTGTATGAATAGATATCAATTTTTGATTGTGTATATATATTAAATTATCTTTTGGCATAACTATATTACTTCTACCTTTTTCATTTTTTGAAACAATATTAAGAGTGCGGTATTTTATTTATTGGTATTTTGGTTTTCATTAATTTGGAGGTTATAGTAGAGGGATACCTCTTAAATACCAGCACCACCGAGTAATTGAGTGCAAACACTACCCAATATGTTGTAAAAAACAACCAACCACCGCATTTTTCACCTACACACTGACCCCTATCGGTCATTCGATGTACTACAGGCGTCTTAGACATTTTTTGCATTTTCATATACAAACCAATAAACCACTGCATTTTCACCTACACACTGACCCCTACCGGTTTTTGGTGTACTACAGGCTTCTTAGATATTATCGCATTTCATGTACAAATCAACGAACAACTCTTTTTTCGCCTACACACTGACCCCTACTGGTCTTTTGGTGTACTACAGGCTTCTCAGACATTATTGCATTTCATGTACAAACCAACAAAACACTGCATTTTTCACCTACACACTGACCCCTATCAGTCATTCGGTGTACTACAGGCTTCTAAGACGTTTTTGCTTTTCATGTACAAAACAATAAACCACTGCATTTTCACCTACACACTGACCCCTACCGGTCATTCAGTGTACTACAGGCTTCTCAGACATTATTGCACTTCATGTACAAACCAACTAACCACAGCATTTTCGCCTACATGCTGACCCCTACCGGTCAATCGGTATACTATAGGCTTCTCA
Source organism: Pelobates fuscus (assembly GCF_036172605.1). Lineage (NCBI taxonomy): Eukaryota > Metazoa > Chordata > Amphibia > Anura > Pelobatidae > Pelobates > Pelobates fuscus. The sequence continues at coordinate 12,939,761 of NC_086320.1, forward strand.
GACTTTATTTCACTTCATAAGCAAACAAACTAACTACAGCATTTTTGCTTTTATACTGACTCCTATCTGTCAAACGGTAGGATTAACCCCTTCAGGACACATGATATGTGTGACATGTAATGATCCCCTTTTATTCAAGAAGTTTGGTCCTTAAGGGGTTAAAGGGTATTTTAACATACAATCAGCATTTCTGACCCCTACTGGTCAACAGCAAAACAGTCTTCACATGTCATATACAATTTACCAGCCAATATAAATTACACATAAGATTGTTTTAAACATAACCATAAACCATAAATTAAACTCCAGCACGGGCTCAACTTCAGGTTTAATTCACAATAATTTACATTTCACATCAAGACCAACAGTGGTTCTATCAACACTGCCACCTACAGGTCTGTCAAGTACATTGACAATTTTCATGGGGTTTTACAAACACCAAAACACTGACACCTATAGGTCAACAGACAAACAAAATTTCACATACCAATCAGTATCCAACTACACTGCCACCTATAGGGCACTCGGCAGATCTCCAGTGCACTTGCATTTTGCAACACCATGTTCACTGACCCCTACCATTCAATAAGACATCCAACAATTCACATAGCAAGCACTATATCAACATCTGGTATAAATACATATATTATTACACAATAGCAGACGCATCTGTATATACGTAACTGGTAATATAGTTCACATACATTTTTCACAGCACGCTGCTCACACAACAGACTTTCCCCTAGCAAGGGGACATACAACATACAAGGTGGAGACAGACCACATTTTCACTTGTACATACGGCACTTAATGGGTTAAGATTGATACATATTTAACCAGTATGGCTACGATGTTTAATATTTACACATCACGGCACTTTACTTTTCACATATACTGTACGTATTAAGATAAGCTTGGTCTATGCCATATTTCCTTATGCCATACAGTTTTATCCATTCAGCTTACAGTTACTACTAAAAACCTATAGGGATTGTCAGGTTCAATACCATACTACCAAGTACATACACCTGCTCACGTAGTTATTCATCTCTTACCTTCCCTGGAATAGTAATAGTATACTGGCAATTAGGGTTCTAGGGCCCAATAGGTATTACCCCCTTTTTTTTCTCTGCATTATGCTTCGGTTAGTGGTCCCGCGAGGCCAACACCCCGCCTCACACTCGGAGGCATACACCCCTCGGGCCACTCGTGAGCTAGCCGCCTCGCATTGTATCATAGAGAGGGCCTCACCTGTCACTCCCCTTCCTATTTTCTGGTTACTGTCACCGAGAGGCCAACATCCTGCCACAACGTTCGGTGGCCACTCAAAATCCCCTCGCGCCAAGCATAGATAGAGCCTCTCAAGCCACTTGGCAACTAGCAGGGCCTCACCAGTCACCAAAAAACACCAAGCCTAATCGTTTTGCCTTACGGCTTAGCTAGCAAGCCAGTACAAGAACCCTGGGTACAAATAATAATTGCAATCTTTATTGTTATTTAAGTATTTCTCAAAAAGATGGTGAAGAATCACCTCTTCCTAGCACCCCGGCTAGAATTGATACACCTTCAAGCAGAGGAGATGTTGCTAGTCCAGCAGCAATCAGATCCTGGACGATCCCACACATTACCACCGACCTAAGGAGGTGACAAATACCCTACCCTGCTACAGCAAGGAAAGCAGAGTTATTCAAACTCCTCCATACATCAACGGACAACACGGAGGCAGGGGAAGGCCCAGCTACATCAACTCAGGTGACACCCAGGCTATACTAGCCTCACTCATAAACTCATGAGCCAAAAAATTTATGACAGACTGGCAATCTCGAGTTGGTCACCACAGCCCTCACAAGGCTGGGCCTCACGCTACTGTACAACCAGCACCAACCAAAACTCGGTTACCTGGTACAATCAATTCTTATGACACACAAGACGTTAACCCTGCACGTATGATGTCAGCACATTGGGGAAGCAAGGCATATATATGTATGATGATGTATCTGTGGTGGTCAGATCCAGGGATTCCAGGTAAATCGGGAACTGACCATCCCTTGGTTGGGTTGGCAATTGGAATATGCAGAGATGTTTATTTTTGCAGGTACCCATACAGAAGGGATTTTGTCCCAAACAAATGGACGAGCGCTCTCAGGCTCCAGGTACCAGCACCTCTGAACTACCAGAGACCATTGATATGAGTAGTTGCATTGCATATAGACTGTTGCATATATGTTCAAATGGTTCAGGGCACATGACAAACCATGTGTCCCAATACAACTTACAAATAACGTACACACCAATGCATTTTCAACACTACTGACTCATCACACTTCCAGACTTGTAGTAGATTTACTAAAGCTCTGGAGCTTCAAAGGTCTCCCATACAGGTATCATAAACACACCTTCAAGGAATATAGCATGCCCTCACTTACAGTCAGCACAACAAAACCATTGGCTATAAACACACTCATAGCCAAGATTTGCAGAGGGGTCTTCCAATCTCCACCATTTACAGCAGGGCACCAAACACAAACACATTGGTATTGTCACAAGGAATCTTCCCTTAAACAAAGACTAACCATAGACTTATTGGCACCACACACCTCCGCTACCCCAAGTCTCAACTCCCTCATACCCTCCAAGGAGTTTTCTTACTATACAACACCATTGATCTACCTTTACAGCTATCACTCAAGCATGGGTTGAAGCTTGGTTAAGTAAGACCAATATCATCAACGCAGTAAACGGCTACCATCTACCCTACACACTGGCACTTACATGGCATAAATTGGGCAATCCTTTCCCCGCTCAACTTTCCAGCTACAGATTAGCCTATCGATATTCGCAGATACTCTGTGCTGGTTATGATAACATATCCAGAGGTCTTACAGTCATACACTATCTAGAAGACTTCTTGTTGATCAAAGATCAACAAGAAGCCTCACGGCAACAAGATCAACAAGAAGCCTCACTATCTAGAAGCCTCACGGCAGCTTAGTCTGGTTGACCACTTGGGCATCCCAGTACCCCATAAGAAACAGAAGGCCCAGACACTATCATCACATTACTGGGCATACAACTTGAGTCAGCATCCATACATGCAAGTTACCACAAGACAAATAGGGAACATTCTCATCCACATCAATCACTACCTCCTGCTTAGTACTTACAACTACAAGGAACTACAATCCCTACCAGGTTCCTTAATTTTGCCACGCCAATCATACCACAAAACCACGCTTTCACATCCAGAGTACTTTCCCCTTTTTTCCACACTTCCAACATGATGATCAGAGGATGTCCCTAGACACCTCAGCAACAGCAGACCTGCACATGGGGGGGAATTTCTTAACCACTTGGCATGGTAAAAGCATGTTCCTTCCAGGATTGTCTGACACTTCTCCAACCAGATGGTCAGACGCGGCGTCTACCACGGGTTTGGCAGCGATCTACCGGGAACGATTGCTTTGGAGCTGTTGGCCATGGCATCCAGGTTTGGAAATTTTTCCACCACCTCAGCCCCTTTGGGAGATCTACCCCATTGTAGCAGCTGCTGTGGCATGGGGTAAATCATGGTCAGGGTCATCAATCCGTTATTACTCTGACAACTAGGCACATGTCATATCATCAACAATCGCCACTACTCATCCATAAGGTCATGATATTTCTGGGGAACTCACTTGGTTGGCCACTTATCACATTTCACTTTCATGTACCAGACGGGGGTATACATCCCTGCCGATAATTGTCTCATTTATATTCCAGGCATGTTCATCATACGCTTCCTACAGCCGCCCATACAGTCACGGCCACGCTTTCGTTCCAGAGACAAAATCATGGATTAGACATACTCATGCAGCATAGCATGCACTATCCCACCTAGCACTTTCGTCCCATACTTATAGAACACATAACACAGCTTTTCACCTGGCTTAAAGAATCTCATTGGAACATGACATAGCTCAACCTGTGTCATAACATTTCTCCTAGGTTTTGCTTCTTTTTGCCACCTTAAACTTAAACTATCTCACACACCATTAATTATATAGTTTACAGGCATTCAACAACACAGGATAACCTATGGCCAAAACTACCATAACTTCATGCTATCATACCAGACAAGAATATACTCAGAGGTTTTCAGGAATCCATTCTCCCACGTTCCTCTCAGAGATTACCAATAGCCATCCAACTTTTCATCCTTATCGGACCTATTAGATCTACAACCATTCAATTATACTACAAAGTCGGCCATTACCAGCCATGCACATTGCCTTTTATGCCTTTCTCAGGCCAGAGAATTCACTACCATCACCACCACTCAGACAGATCATTGTCTTCAACGATCCCACGTACGTAAACACATATTTCATTACCTATTGGCTCTACCACATTCCGAAACGAGTCAACACGGACCAACAGTAGAGATAACATACTATCCTACCCACAACAAATGGTGTTCACTTTCGGTCCTAGATTCCTACCTTCAAAAATTCTTCCTGGAATTAAATACTGTAATGCATTTAAGGAAATGTCTGGTTAATTTGTATATATTTGTTGACTGTATTAAATCTTTGATTATTCCTTTTTGCCCTCTTTATTTACAGGCCTACCGTATCGTCGGTCTCGGCACACCACAACCGACTTGCTCCCTTTATACTATCCTACGCTTATGCTGGATCCTTACTCCATATACGGCTATTTGCCCCTTACACAAGTATTAAGGCCGTTTGGCCTGTATTTGTGGGAGGGGCTTAAATTAATTCACTCCCCTATATAAGGGACACCCCTTACCTGACTCATATCGCTTGAGGTCAGCATCAGAATGACCCTCCCACCCACTCCTCATTTCAACACTTTCTCTTTTCTTTCCATTTACTTTACTTTCTTACTCCTTGGTGGGCCCTCTTTATTTACAGGCCTACCGTATCGTCGGTCTCGGCACACCACAACCGACTTGCTCCCTTTATACTATCCTACGCTTATGCTGGATCCTTACTCCATATACGGCTATTTGCCCCTTACACAAATATATATATAGAGGTGCAGTGGACAGATATATACAGGTGCAGTGGATAAATATATATACAGGTGCAGTGGATAGATATATACCGGTGCAGTGGATAGATATATACAGGTGCAGTTGAATGATATATACAGATGCAGTGGATAGCTATATATAGAGGTGCAGTGGATAGATATATACAGGTGCAGTGGATAAATATGTATAGAGGTGCAGTGGATAGATATATACAGGTGCAGTGGATAGATATATACAGGTGCAGTTTAATGATATATACAGATGCAGTGGATAAATATATATAGAGGTGCAGTGGATAGATATATACAGGTGCAGTGGATAAATATATATACAGGTGCAGTGGATAGATATATACAGGTGCAGTGGATAGATATATACAGGTGCCGTGGATAAATATATATAGAGGTGCGGTGGATAGATATATACAGGTGCAGTGGATAGATGTACGCAGGTTCAGTGGATGGATATATATATAGGTGCAGTGGATATATATAGGTGTAATGGATAGATGTATAATGGCCTCACCTTCCGTATACTGCCTTCAGTTGCATGCCGCTGCTGGTACAGGCCACTATCTGCATTCAAAGTATCCACCATCATCGGCTTCCTCTACGACCAATCTGAGAACAAACAGCGAGAGCTTAGTGAAGGAAGAAAGGGGACACATATTGTACACGCCAGCTATCGTGCACAACTGAATACGGGCTTTGCATCACCTAGACAGAAAACATATAGGATGCCGGGCTGTAAAATAAACATATATTGTATGCACCCCCACTACCTAATGCATGCTACATCGCCAACAAAAATTAAACCCTGACTTCCAGAAGAATTGTTAGTTAAGGGCACATTAGAATAAGTTCTAAACCACAGCTCTTATACATATAGCCCCGGCTCTACTCATTTATACATAAAGCCCCGGCTCTACTCATTTATACATATAGCCCCGGCTCTACTCATTTATACATATAGCCCCGGCTCTACTCATTTATACATATAGCCCCGGCTCTACTCATTTATACATATAGCCCCGGCTCTACTCATTTATACATATAGCCCCGGCTCTACTCATTTATACATATAGCCCCGGCTCTACTCATTTATACATATAGCCCCGGCTCTACTCATATATACATATAGCCCAGGCTCTACTCATATAAACATATAGCCCCGGCTCTACTCATATATACATATACCCCCGGCTCTACTCATTTATACATATAGCCCCGGCTCTACTCATATATACATATAGCCCCGGCTCTACTCATATATACATATAGCCCCGACTCTACTCATTTATACATATAGCCCCGGCTCTACTCATTTATACATATAGCCCCGGCTCTACTCATATATACATATAGCCCCGACTCTACTCATTTATACATATAGCCCCGGCTCTACTCATATATACATATAGCCCCGGCTCTACTCATATATACATATAGCCCCGGCTCTACTCATATATACATATAGCCCCGACTCTACTCATTTATACATATAGCCCCGACTCTACTCATTTATACATATAGCCCCGACTCTACTCATATATACATATAGCCCCGGCTCTACTCATTTATACATATAGCCCAGGCTCTACTCATATATACATATAGCCCAGGCTCTACTCATATATACATATAGCCCAGGCTCTAATAATTTATACATATACCCCGGCTCTACTCATTTATACATATAGCCCCGGCTCTACTCATTTATACATATAGCCCAGGCTCTACTCATTTATACATATAGCCCAGGCTCTACTCATATATACATATAGCCCAGGCTCTACTCATATATACATATAGCCCAGGCTCTAATAATTTATACATATACCCCGGCTCTACTCATTTATACATATAGCCCCGGCTCTACTCATTTATACATATAGCCCAGGCTCTACTCATTTATACATATAGCCCAGGCTCTACTCATATATACATATAGCCCAGGCTCTACTCATATATACATATAGCCCAGGCTCTAATAATTTATACATATACCCCGGCTCTACTCATTTATACATATAGCCCCGGCTCTACTCATATATACATATAGCCCCGGCTCTACTCATTTATACATATAGCCCCGGCTCTACTCATTTATACATATAGCCCCGGCTCTACTCATTTATACATATAGACCCGGCTCTACTCATATATACATATAGCCCCGGCTCTACTCATATATACATATAGCCCCGGCTCTACTCATTTATACATATAGCCCCGGCTCTACTCATTTATACATATACCCCCGGCTCTACTCATATATACATATACCCCCGGCTCTACTCATATATACATATACCCCCGGCTCTACTCATATATACATATAGCCCCGGCTCTACTCATTTATACATATAGCCCCGGCTCTACTCATATATACATATACCCCCGGCTCTACTCATATATACATATACCCCCGGCTCTACTCATATATAGATATAGACCGGCTCTACTCATACATACACACATATAGTCCCGGCTCTGCTCATACATACATACATATAGCCTTGGCTCTACTCATTCATACTTACATATAGCCTTGGCTCTACTCATTCATACATACATATAGCCTTGGCTCTACTCATTCATACATACATATAGCCTTGGTTAGTTCTCCTGTATAATAAATACCCTCTGATAGTTCTCCTGTATAATAAATACCCTCTGACAGTTCTCCTGTATAATAAATACCCTCCAGCAGTTCTCCTGTATAATAAATACCCTCTGACAGTTCTTCTGTATAATAAATACCCTCCGATAGTTCTCCTGTATAATAAATACCCTCTGACAGTTCTCCTGTATAATAAATACCCTCGGACAGTTCTCCTGTATAATAAATACCCTCCGACAGTTCTCCTGTATAACAAATACCCTCCGACAGTTCTCCTGTATAACAAATACCCTCCGACAGTTCTCCTGTATAACAAATACCCTCCAACAGTTCTCCTGTATAACAAATACCCTCCGACAGTTCTCCTGTATAACAAATACCCTCTGGTAGTTCTCCTGTATAATAAATACTCCCTGTGCTGTAATATAATTACAATGTTGCAATAAATTGAAATAACACTTTACACCTTCCTCCTTCAATTTCTAGCCACTTAGTTGCAGTCTCCATATCGCAAGAACCGACATATCTGACCATATTTACCTGTAGCACCTATGAGGTTCCTGATGATCTGCCCCGATGGGGTATTTGGTGATTTGCCCTTGATCGCGTGGTAATCTGTTCCTCCTTGGGTACTTATTGATCTGCCCCTCCTGGGGTGTGTGATGATGTGCCCCTCCTGGGGTATCTGTTGATGTTCCCCTGCTGGGGTATCTGTTGATGTTCCCCTGCTGGGGTATCTGTTGATGTTCCCCTGCTGGGGTATCTGTTGATGTTCCCCTGCTGGGGTATCTGTTGATGTTCCCCTGCTGGGGTATCTGTTGATGTTCCCCTGCTGGGGTATCTGTTGATGTTCCCCTCCTGGGGTATCTGTTGATGTTCCCCTCCTGGGGTGTGTGATGATGTTCCCCTCCTGGGGTGTGTGATGATGTTCCCCTCCTGGGGTGTGTGATGATGTTCCCCTCCTGGGGTGTGTGATGATGTTCCCCTCCTGGGGTGTGTGATGATGTTCCCCTCCTGGGGTGTGTGATGATGTTCCCCTCCTGGGGTGTGTGATGATGTTCCCCTCCTGGGGTGTGTGATGATGTTCCCCTCCTGGGGTGTGTGATGATGTTCCCCTCCTGGGGTGTGTGATGATGTTCCCCTCCTGGGGTGTGTGATGATGTTCCCCTCCTGGGGTGTGTGATGATGTTCCCCTCCTGGGGTGTGTGATGATGTTCCCCTCCTGGGGTGTGTGATGATGTTCCCCTCCTGGGTATCTGTTGATGTTCCCCTCCTGGGGTGTGTGATGATGTTCCCCTGCTGGGGTGTGTGATGATGTGCCCCTGCTGGGGTGTGTGATGATGTGCCCCTGCTGGGGTACCTGTTGATGTTCCCCTCCTGGGGTACCTGTTGATGTTCCCCTCCTGGGGTACCTGTTGATGTTCCCCTCCTGGGGTACCTGTTGATGTTCCCCTCCTGGGGTACCTGTTGATGTTCCCCTCCTGGGGTACCTGTTGATGTTCCCCTCCTGGGGTACCTGTTGATGTTCCCCTCCTGGGGTACCTGTTGATGTTCCCCTCCTGGGGTACGTGTTGATGTTCCCCTCCTGGGGTACCTGTTGATGTTCCCCTCCTGGGGTATCTGTTGATGTTCCAATCCTGGGGTATATGTTGATGTGCCCCTCCTGGGGTGTGTGATGATGTTCCCCTGCTGGGGTGTGTGATGATGTGCCCCTGCTGGGGTACCTGTTGATGTTCCCCTGCTGGGGTACCTGTTGATGTTCCCCTCCTGGTGTACCTGTTGATGTTCCCCTCCTGGGGTACCTGTTGATGTTCCCCTCCTGGGGTACCTGTTGATGTTCCCCTCCTGGGGTATCTGTTGATGTTCCCCTCCTGGGGTATCTGTTGATGTTCCCCTCCTGGGGTATCTGTTGATGTTCCCCTCCTGGGGTATCTGTTGATGTTCCCCTCCTGGGGTATCTGTTGATGTTCCCCTCCTGGGGTATCTGTTGATGTTCCCCTCCTGGGGTATCTGTTGATGTTCCCCTCCTGGGGTGTGTGATGATGTGCCCCTGCTGAGGTACCTGTTGATGTTCCCCTCCTGGGGTATCTGTTGATGTTCCCCTCCTGGGGTGTGTGATGATGTGCCCCTGCTGGGGTACCTGTTGATGTTCCCCTGCTGGGGTGTGTGATGATGTGCCCCTGCTGGGGTGTGTGATGATGTGCCCCTGCTGGGGTGTGTGATGATGTGCCCCTGCTGGGGTACCTGTTGATGTTCCCCTCCTGGGGTGTGTGATGATGTGCCCCTGCTGGGGTTGCCTGAGGTTCTGCGGCTCCACTGATACCCACCAGTGAGGAGGCAGCAATAAGAGGTGACGTCACTCGGTCCGCTTCAACTTCGGCCAATACTGAGAGGAGGGGCGGGAACATTTTGATAGAAACAAGAGGACCCGGGTCTCCCATGGCAACCAGGGAGATCGGAACGCCGTGTGATGTCATGCAGGGGACGGAGAAAGTAGCATGGGGAGACACAGCTGTGATATCGCCACCTGGCGGAACAAGAAGGAACTGCAGCGCACCGAGGATAAAACATGATGAATTGTAACTCTCATGACTGTCAGCCAGCACTGCACTGGGACACACAGCTTAGCAAAAGATGGAAAGGATTGTTTTTTTGTTAAAGCGAATTACACACAGGAAATATAAAAACAGAATAATCACAGAATAAAGTTATATACAGTTAATTACATTCAACATTCAATAATATCATAATATAACAAACCTGACTATAATATCACAGCTATATAACTAACCTGACTATAATAAGAAGACAGCTACATAACTAACCTGACTATAATAAGAGCACAGTTATATAACTAATCTGACTATAATATGAGCAGTTATATAACTAACCTGACTATAATAAGACCACAGCTATATAACTAACCTGACTATAATAAGAGCACAGCTACATAACTAATCTGACTATAATAAGAGCACAGCTACATAACTAATCTGACTATAATATGAGCAGTTATATAACTAACCTGACTATAATAAGACCACAGCTATATAACTAACCTGACTATAATAAGAGCACAGCTACATAACTAATCTGACTATAATAAGAGCACAGCTACATAACTAATCTGACTATAATATGAGCAGTTATATAACTAACCTGACTATAATAAGACCACAGCTATATAACTAACCTGACTATAATAATATCACAGCTATATAACTAATCTGACTATAATAAGAGCACAGCTATATAACTAACCTGCCTATAATAAGAAGACAGCTACATAACTAACCTGACTATAATAAGAGCACAGTTATATAATTAACCTGACTATAATAAGAACACAGCTATCTAACTAACCTGACTATAATAAGAGCACAGCTACATAACTAATCTGACTATAATAAGAGCACAGCTACATAACTAATCTGACTATAATATGAGCACAGTTATATAACTAAACTGACTATAATAAGACCACAGCTATATAACTAGCCTGACTATAATAAGAGCACAGTTATCTAACTAACCTGACTATAATAATATCACAGCTATATAACTAACCTGACTATAATAAGAGCACAGCTATATAACTAACCTGACTATAATAAGAAGACAGCTACATAACTAACCTGACTATAATAAGAGCACAGTTATATAACTAACCTGACTATAATAAGAACACAGCTATCTAACTAACCTGACTATAATAAGAGCACAGCTACATAACTAATCTGACTATAATAAGAGCACAGCTACATAACTAATCTGACTATAATATGAGCACAGTTATATAACTAACCTGACTATAATAAGACCACAGCTATATAACTAACCTGACTATAATAATATCACAGCTATATAACTAATCTGACTATAATAAGAGCACAGCTATATAACTAACCTGCCTATAATAAGAAGACAGCTACATAACTAACCTGACTATAATAAGAGCACAGTTATATAATTAACCTGACTATAATAAGAACACAGCTATCTAACTAACCTGACTATAATAAGAGCACAGCTACATAACTAATCTGACTATAATATGAGCACAGTTATATAACTAACCTGACTATAATAAGACCACAGCTATATAACTAACCTGACTATAATAAGAGCACAGTTATCTAACTAACCTGACTATAATAAGAGCACAGTTATCTAACTAACCTGACTATAATAAGAGCACAGCTATATAACTAACCTGACTATAATAAGAGCACAGCTATATAACTAACCTGACTATAATAAGAGCACAGCTATATAACTAACCTGACTATAATAAGAACACAGCTATATAACTAACCTGACTATAATAATATCACAGCTATATAACTAACCTGACTATAATAAGAGCACAGTTATCTAACTAAGCTGACTATAATAAGAGCAGTTATATAACTAACCTGACTATAATAATATCACAGCTATATAACTAACCTGACTATAATAAGAACACAGCTATATAACTAACCTGACTATAATAATATCACAGCTATATAACTAACCTGACTATAATAATATCACAGCTATATAACTAATCTGACTATAATAAGAGCACAGCTATATAACTAACCTGCCTATAATAAGAAGACAGCTACATAACTAACCTGACTATAATAAGAGCACAGTTATATAATTAACCTGACTATAATAAGAACACAGCTATCTAACTAACCTGACTATAATAAGAGCACAGCTACATAACTAATCTGACTATAATATGAGCACAGTTATATAACTAACCTGACTATAATAAAACCACAGCTATATAACTAACCTGACTATAATAAGAGCACAGTTATCTAACTAACCTGACTATAATAAGAGCACAGTTATCTAACTAACCTGACTATAATAATATCACAGCTATATAACTAACCTGACTATAATAAGAGCACAGCTATATAACTAACCTGACTATAATAAGAGCACAGCTATATAACTAACCTGACTATAATTAGAACACAGCTATATAACTAACCTGACTATAATAAGAACACAGCTATATAACTAACCAGACTATAATAATATCACAGCTATATAACTAACCTGACTATAATAAGAGCACAGTTATCTAACTAAGCTGACTATAATAAGAGCACAGTTATATAACTAACCTGACTATAATAATATCACAGCTATATAACTAACCTGACTATAATAATATCACAGCTATATAACTAACCTGACTATAATAAGAACACAGCTATATAACTAACCTGACTATAATAATATCACAGCTATATAACTAACCTGCCTATAATAAGAAGACAGCTACATAACTAACCTGACTATAATATGAGCACAGTTATATAACTAACCTGACTATAATAAGACCACAGCTATATAACTAACCTGACTATAATAAGAGCACAGTTATCTAACTAACCTGACTATAATAAGAGCACAGTTATCTAACTAACCTGACTATAATAAGAGCACAGTTATCTAACTAACCTGACTATAATAATATCACAGCTATATAACTAACCTGACTATAATAAGAGCACAGCTATATAACTAACCTGACTATAATAAGAGCACAGCTATATAACTAACCTGGCTATAATTAGAACACAGCTATATAACTAACCTGACTATAATAAGAACACAGCTATATAACTAACCTGACTATAATAAGAACACAGCTATATAACTAACCTGACTACAATAAGAGCACAGTTATATAACTAACCTGACTATAATTAGAACACAGCTATCTAACTAACCTGACTATAATAAGAACACAGCTATATAACTAACCTGACTATAATAGGAGCACAGCTATATAACTAACCTGACTATAATAAGAGCACAGCTATATAACTAATCTGACTATAATAATATCACAGCTATATAACAAACCTGACTATAATAAGAGCACAGCTATTTAACTAACCTGACTTCAATAAGAGCACAGCTATATAACAAACCTGACTATAATACAAGCACAGTTATATAACTAACCTGACTATAATAAGAGCACAGCTATATAACTAACCTGACTATAATAAGAGCACAGTTATATAACTAACCTGACTATAATAAGAGCACAGTTATATAACTAACCTGACTATAATAAGAGCACAGCTATATAACTAACCTGAATATAATAAGAGCACAGCTACATAACTAGTCTGACTATAATAAGAACACAGCTACATAACTAACCTGCCTATAATAAGAACACAGCTACATAACTAACCTGACTATAATAAGAGCACAGCTATATAACTAACCTGACTATAATAAGAACACAGCTATCTAACTAACCTGACTATAATAAGAGCACAGCTACATAACTAATCTGACTATAATATGAGCACAGTTATATAACTAACCTGACTATAATAAGACCACAGCTATATAACTAACCTGACTATAATAATATCACAGCTATATAACTAACCTGACTATAATAAGAGCACAGTTATATAACTAACCTGACTATAATAAGAGCACAGCTATATAACTAACCTGACTATAATAAGAACACAGCTATCTAACTAACCTGACTGTGTTGTAGAATTAGTAAATTACCTATTATTGATTGACCATTATTCTTTATTTAACAGTATTTAGAATATTAGAAGGAAATGCTTTTCTAGAAGGTTATGAGCAGCACCGGAACAGTCAAGTTCCTGTAGTATGAAACATTGTATGCCATAGTTAGATCATGAGAACTGTACTAATAAAATGTTTATTCACTAAAGCTTGAGAAACTAACCTTGAAGCTAAATGGTGCCAAGTACTCAAAATGGCTGGCTGCCAGATCCCCCCTCCCATCGAGCGAGCCTCGTGCTAAACAACAATGGCGCTTGTATCTTATGTCCACTCCCGTGTCAAAGATGACGACATCCCATGATGGGAGGATGCCCAACTAGCCACTTAACCCCTAAACCAATTAATAATATAGATGGGAGGGCATTTAACTTGCCACTTAACACATAGACCAATTAATAATGTTTATTTGTTGTTATCTTGATATTCTATGATGATGTAATATTGCCTTTAAAAGGGTCTGCATACCCGCTTTTTAAACAGATGCCATTAAATTTTCTTGAAGTTCTTTTAACCTGAACTCCGTGTGTCAGTGTGAATTTACTTCTGCGTATACGCAATTTAATCATCTCTAATTTGGACAGGAACAGATAGGCATTCAAACTTATTTGTTTGCTTAAAAGAATCTATATCAATTTGGCGCCCAACGTGGGGCTCTGGGTTATGACCTATCTGGCAGCCGTCCAAGAAGTCGCTGGGTAGATGAATCCTGGAGGAAGGAAGGAGATTGATCACCTCTGAATACACGGTAGAGTTTGCTGCAGCTCCTGGCCTGGCCGGTATGTTCCTTTTCCCTGTGATTTACCTGTCCCAGTGTCTGTGATTGGCTGCCAAGAGGACATCAAAGACAGGTAATATCTTGCCCAGAGAACCTATACCTTATTTGTTAATACCTATTTTACCTGCATGTTGACTATCTGTTGCCTGGGTGTGTTTGCCTTGTTTTGTTTTTAGCTTAGTGCCCGGGTAGAGTGAATGCCTGTTTACCCCTTTTAGGAGCCACGTGGCTGTGGCTGTAAGGAAAAAGGGGGTTTCCTGGGGGTCTTCTTTTGCCTGTTTACCTCTTTTAGGTGCCGGGTAGCTGCGGCAGTAAGGAAAAAGAGGAGGGGGGAATCTGTGGAGGGGTGTAGACTCACTGCTTCCTGGGGATTCCCCATGGTGTCACTTTGATAGCCTAGCTAGCCTCATTGAGCACTGAGGCTGGTGGCATTCCAATTTTATTTGTGGCGGGTGGATTCAAGCAGGCATTGCTGTCTCCAGCACCACGTGGTAGTGGGACTTACGGGTGGGTCCGTAGGGGCACTACGAGAGTGAGGGAAGTGGTGGTCACGGGTACCGGGCCACTGTAACAAGGGAGGCTACACAGGATTCGGGTCGGAGATGGTTGCTGTTTCCTGTGGCCGCTGGTAGTGAGAATTACGAAAGTCGTTCTCCGAGCGGGGACACTACGAGGTTGAGGGAGGTGGCTTTGGCCACATGAGTAAAGGAAAGGGATTACTGTTGAATTTATGTGAACTGTGATGCATGCACTGTATTTCAATTGAAATGTTGTCTTAATTGGGAGTCATTCAAACTCCTGTGTCTATCTCTAATTTCACTTTTTACTTTTACTCTACTACCTGTGTTATTTACACTTTCCCCTCCTATTTCTCTTTGTGAGAGAAGTGATTGGTCACACACTTCTCACCTCGCTCCAATCCGTGGCTACCTCGGGTAGGCGGAATAAGTGACTAGTCTACGTTTTGGGAAGACGCACGTAGGGACCCACCCTTACGTGGCAGTCGAGCATTGTAGACACTCTGTTTCATTTTCTTCCTCTATATCTGGGACGCCTTTTATAGGGGGAATGGGACAGGGGTTAGATAAGCCCAGTAAGGGCTGGTTAGCGTGTGATCTAGTTGAAGACAGAGAGGGTGAAGATATGGTTAAGAAAGTTGAAAAGATTGCTAAAGTGTGTGGAATTGCTGTACCTTCATGTGGTAGATTACAGCCAGAGAGCTGGCGCAGATTACTGACAGAGAAGAGAGGCAAGCTTACAGATAATGATTTACTTCGTACAGCAGAAGCCTGGTACAGAGTAGTAAGAGCTATTCAGCAAGAGGGATGGGTTGAGGAAGAAATTGATCGCAAAGGTTTAAGATTGTATGTTTATCATAATAATTGTGTTACTGGGAAGTTCTCCCAGCCAGCGCCCTGTCATGGCGTCCAGGAGGTGACCACTCCCATCATCCCGTCAGTAATGACCGAAATGTAGCTGACCACGGTCACCATCCCTGGTCCCCACCCTACCCCAATCTTAAATGCTGTGGGGTTTTTGTATTTTGTGTTAGCCATTAGATGGCAGAGGACCACCCTAGTAGAGGGTTGGGGTTTTGTATTGAGTTTCACTGAGATTATTACTATATTATGATTGACCTGACTGGATCAGGAAGTTATTTGCTGTGTTTTACTGTTTATATGATTATTCTAATGTGTACATGGCCATATTACTTTCTGCTATAGTATGGGTAAATGTTGTGTTTTTGTGTCTCTGTGTGGCTGTCCCTCATGTTTTCTTCACTAAGTCCCCAGAAATCTCATGAAAGGAACCTGGCTCATTAGAAACATGAAACACTAAAAAACGATTTTAGCTCTCTACAGAGGGGGGTCAGCAAGAGAACTGTAAATAGAAAGACAAATACCCCCAATCTCACACAGAAATAGTTGAGGATACCTCTTCTACTGCTCCTCATGGTTGCTTTGAACAGATGAAAGAAGAAACAAGACACCTCTTAACAGGGCATGCAGTAGCTTTGCCAGATCCTGACTCCACTCTGTTTGCGGATGAAGAGGAAAGGTACCATACTGGATTTGCTGTTGCCACAGAAGATCAGGTACGTCAAACATCTTCACTTTCCTCACCCACATCTGCTCAAGACGCCGAATTGACAGCCTTCTCAGTGGCATACAAAATGTCAAACTGGAAGACAAGAAGATTTCATACAGCGACTGGCACGCCAGTTAAGCATAGCACGGCTATTAAGAAGTTGGTGGATGCCCTACTCCTGCTGAAGAAGTGGCCATACTGAAGGTAAAGGCCCACGGAAAACTGAATTTAGAAGAAGCACCACTCAGCTGACCAAGCTGCCAACCAAGCCACAAGTGCACCAAGGGAAGTGGACAGAAGGGTGTCCGCTGAAGAAACTTCTATACTCACTATGTAGATCCTATCCACAGATCTCAAGCTCCCGAAAGAATGACAAGCAGCTGCTGACCCTGAAGAAATACAAAGCTGAAAACAGAAAGAGGCAATCCTTGAAGACGGGCTGTACTCCAACACTCTCAAGTTCTGTTTACCCAAAAACATGTACTGGGCAGTGGGCCCATGGAGTTTTATACCTATCCAAGACCCTCATGAACTCTTTGATCTCTAAATACTCTGAAGCACCTATAATTACTCCTCTAATCAACAGTTACTGCCGATCCTGTGTCATTTGTGCCAAGGACAGCTCAGGCAGAAGAGGAGGAGAATCCTAAGCACCTAGCTAACTCTCACTATCCCTTTCAAGAATCCAAGTGACTATATCCAGGTGCCAAAGAGCTGCCGGTTCAAATATGCACTAGTTATAATAGACATTTTGCCAGGATGGCCAGAGGCCTAGTCGGTCATCAATGTGACAACCAAGACCATATACCCAATAGTGCATTGTGAAAGTTGCAGAGATCACTCAGGGGATTCACTGTTCCAGATTCAAGACTCTCTCTGCAACATGGGAAGTAACATTTGTTGATCTTGACAAACCTTTGACTCTAAAGGAAAAATGACTTGTTAGAAGACAAAAAGATATCAACAAGTAGGTGTTTGATGGCCATAATAATGCCTGACCACCTGCCATCGATGGAAAGCCGAGGACCCCAAAAGGAGACCTCGTGAAGCTAAAGAGATTCAAACGCCAAGCTTCTTCAGGATTATCTGCCCATCCTGAGTTTGTGGTGATATTAATATTGACTATATGATCCGAGTCCACCTACACTGATGTAGTGTGGGACAGGTTTAATACTATGATGAATAAGTAAATGTGCCCTAGCCAAGGTTATTATGTCCATACACATAATACATGACAAGGTACTCTGGACACACCACATTCATGCTTCAGAATAAAAAAAAAAAAAAAGGAGCACCCCTCTAAAGGGAAGTTTGACACATATATACATATATATTGATGCCATAGGTGTGCCAAGGGGGGTACCAGATGATTTTGCAGTTAAAGAAAAGTTTGAGTCCATTTTCCCAACCGTCACTGCTAATAATAATATTTTGATTTGCATTTATTATATCTATTGCAACCAACAACGTTTTGTCAACTACACCAGAGATGCCCTCCAGGGCTTGGCCGAACAGTTGCAGGCCACATCCCAGATGACCTTCCAGAACAGAATGGCCTTAGACATGATTCTAGCTGAGAAGGGGGGTGTATGTAAAATACTACCTGTCACCATGACTTGTTGTGCCTATATTCCAGATAACACAGGTCCATATGGTAATGTAAGCTTGTCTATTTTATGATGTCCCTCTGAAGAACTAAAAAGACTTTAGGAACCGTTACTTCATAGGGTTTTGTGCCTTTGGGCTAACATGTCTTCTGGAACTAACATATATAGTTTATCTTTTAGTGACTAACATTTTATAGGGGGACTGTTGTAGAATTATTAAATTACCTATTATTGATTGACCATTATTCTTTATTTAACCTTCTGTCGGTCAGTGCCTCCGTTAGTCGATCCACCAACCCACAATAAATAGATGCCAGAGTAGCCCCCCCACAACACCAAAGTACAAGAGCAGCCCACCCACAACAAACAGTCACTGCACCTGGGTATTTTGCTGTGGTGATGGGGTAACACGCTGAGGGGACTTGAAGGGCAGAGGCCAGCAGCGCCCTGCCCTGATGCCAGCTCTGCTGCTGGGATAGCCTGCAGAACATCAGGCTCTGGACCAGGGACAAAGGTAGGGCAGAGGCCGACTGCACTCTGCCCAGCTGCCAGCTCTTCTGCTGGGGTAGCCTGCAGGGCATCAGGCTCTGGACCAGGGACAAAGGTAGGGCAGAGGCCAACTGCACTCTGCCCAGCTGCCAGCTCTTCTGCTGGGGTAGCCTGCAGGGCATCAGGCTCTGGACCAGGGACAAAGGTAGGGCAGAGGCCAACTGCACTCTGCCCAGCTGCCAGCTCTTCTACTGGGGTGCTGGTAACATAGTCTGGCTCAGTAGCCAGGGAAACATAAGAGTCAGTGAGCGTTAATGTCGCCTCGGTTAGCCCTGGTGCCACGCCAGGAGTTAGCTGGGGAGGGGAATTTGTACTTACCCCCTCCTCCTGTTGTCCCGGTGAGGGTAGTTGGGGATCTTGACAGGTTGTCCAGCATCCCTGTAGGTCAGGCACAGAGACCACGGTCCCATCTGCGCCGTCTGGGAGATTGGTGTCTCCCCTTGTTAGGGTAAGCTGCCGCTGGGGAGAGGGGGTGCTGTGCTCCTCACCCTGAAACACGGGCTGCCGCTGGAGAGGGAGACCGCCTGTCTCCACTCCCGTAACATTGTCCTGTTGCTGTAGAGAGGGACCAACTGTCTCTGCTCTCTGTAGGACACACTGCTGCTGGGGGGGACGGTCAACACCTTCGGCCCCCTGGGGTACACACTGCCGCTGGGGAGAGGGGGCGCTGTGCTCCTTTCCCGGAAACACAGGCTGCCGCTGGAGAGGGAGACCGCCTGTCTCCACTCCCGTAACATTGTCCTGTTGCTGTAGAGAGGGACCAACTGTCTCTGCTCTCTGTAGGACACACTGCTGCTGGGGGGGAAGGACAACACCTTCGGCCCCCTGGGGTACCCACTGCCGCTGGGGAGGAAGGACGGCACCTTCAGCTCCCTGTAACACACACTGCCGCTGGGGGGGGAAGGACGACACCTTCGGCCCCCTGTAACTCACACTGCCGCTGGGGAGGAAGGACGACACCTTCAGCTCCCTGGGGTTCACACTGCCGCTGGGGGGGAAGGACGGCACCTTCGGCCCCCTGTAACTCACGCTGTTGCTGGGGCGCAGGGACGGAATACTTCGCTATCACTGCCCGATATTCTGCTTCCTTCTGCAGATCATCCGCCAGTTCTCTCCTTATGTACTGTACAAGTTCCTCTGTTAGGTAGGGCCCGTAGAGAGCCAACCGCCTCTTCAGTATAGCGTCAAACCGTACGTATACCAATACTCCAGGTTTGCTTGGTGTTCCCAGGATGCTGCTCTTCGCACTAGGGAAGCCATCCCACCACTGCCACCACTGTAACGGATCTCTGTGTACTCCGACCGAGTACCCTCCGTTGATGGATGCTCCTAGCGCTTCCAGAGGACTCCAAGCACTCCACCAGACACCATAAGCACCGCAGGCTGCAGCTATCTCCCTTCAGAGCGAAGCAGGAACAAGCTCTTAAAAGAGCTAAGTGATTAAGCTCAGGGGAATATGCAGAGCATAGCAATCCCCAGTGTGATACAGCAATTCCCTCCAATAACGAGACAAGGCTACGTTTTGAAGGGTCAAGAAGAACTCTGAGGTCTGGGACACCCAGCCTGCTTTTTATTACAAAAAGTACACACAGGACACACCCAGGGGGAGGCATAAAATAACCAATAACAGAATGGTACAGCCCACAGTTTCCCTCCCCTCTGCTTGGGAGATAATTGAGTTTCCTACTGTATCTACTCAATTATCTCCAAGCTAAAACTTACACATTTGTATGCACTTTCATAACTTTCCCATTTTACATAGTACATTAATAAAACTTAAATTTTTATGCACAACATAAATTGTGGAACAACATATTCAAAATTCGTGAGAATCCGTGTAGTGGTTCCAGAGATATTAAAAAGTCTCTTTGGACCGACCGCACGCCTGTTTGCATGCCCAAAAACAGTTCCACAGATTCAGGCTGTGTGGTCGGTCTATTTCTGTCCTGAAAAACGGTAAAGTTCCATCCGAAATCGGTGTTCGAATATTCGAACACACTTCGACTTTTGTCGAAGTGTCGAAGTCAAATGCGGTTAAAACTTCCGCGGTGATCGCTAGTCGAGTGGCGATCTATTTCCCCTGAAAAGATGATAAAGTCCCATTCGAACGGGTGTTCGAACGTTCGAACGGGACTTAGTCTCCAGCTGTGGTGTCGAAGGATAAGGGAAAGTACAGTTCACCGCTGACCGCGTTCAGTTGCCTTAAGATGGCCGCCCCTACGTTTTCGGCTGTAATGGCGGCCACTTCGACGGCTTCGATAGTTCGACGGCTTTGGCACTTCGACGGCTTCGGCACTTCGACTGTATTCGAAGTGCCAGTTAAAACGCTGAAACACTGCTCCCAAGTATTAAAAGGGCCAGGAGCAGTATACACAAATCTATTATGCCCAAATGTACGTTTTCCAGGCCAATACAGTCCAGGGCCATAGTCACAGGGGAGGAGGCAGGCAAGCAGGCCTCTCCAGGACAAAGTGGCGAAGGGCACTTCGTCACAATGACGACATCCCATGATGGGAGGATGCCCAACTAGCCACTTAACCCCTAAACCAATTAATAATATAGATGGGAGGGCATTTAACCTACCACTTAACACATAGACCAATTAATAATGTTTATTTGTTGTTATCTTGATATTCTATGATGATGTAATATTGCTTTTAAAAGGGTCTGCATACCCGCTTTTTAACCAGATGCCATTAAATTTTCTCGAAGTTCTTTTAACCTGAACTCCGTGTGTCAGTGTGAATTTACTTCTGCGTATACGCAATTTAATCATCTCTAATTTGGACAGGAACAGATAGGCATTCAAACTTATTTGTTTGCTTAAAAGAATCTATATCAACTGTAATAAGAGCACAGTTATATAACTAACCTGACTATAATAAGAACACAGCTATCTAACTAACCTGACTATAATAATAACACATCTATATAACACACCTGAGACCACAGTTATATAACTAACCTGACTATAATAAGACCACAGTTATATAACTAACCTGACTATAATAAGACCACAGTTATATAACTAACCTGGCTATAATAAGAGCACAGCTATATAACTAATCTGACTATAATAATATCACAGCTATATAACTAACCTGAGTATAATAAGATCACAGGTAGTTAACTAATCTGACTATAATAAGAGCACAGTTATATAACTAACCTGACTATAATAATATCACAGGTAGTTAACTAATCTGACTATAATAAGAGCACAGCTATATAACTAATCTGACTATAATAATATCACAGCTATATAACTAACCTGAGTATAATAAGATCACAGGTAGTTAACTAATCTGACTATAATAAGAACACAGCTATATAACTAATCTGACTATAATAAGAGCACAGCTATATAACTAACCGGACTATAATAAGAGCACAGTTATATAACTAACCTGACTATAATAAGAGCACAGCTATATAACTAACATGAGTATAATAAGATCACAGGTAGTTAACTAATCTGACTATAATATGAACACAGCTATATAACTAACCTGACTATAATAAGAGCACAGCTATATAACTAACCTGACTATAATAATATCACAGCTATATAACTAACCTGACTATAATAAGAGCACAGCTATATAACTAATCTGAATGTAATAAGAGCACAGCTATATAACTAACCTGACTATAATAATATCACAGCTATATAACTAACCTGACTATAATAAGAGCACAGCTATATAACTAATCTGAATGTAATAAGAGCACAGCTATTTAACTAACCTGATTATAATAAGAACACAGCTATATAACTAATCTGAATGTAATAAGAGCACAGCTATTTAACTAACCTGAATGTAATAAGAACACAGCTATATAACTAACCTGATTATAATAAGAACACAGCTATATAACTAACCTGATTATAATAAGAACACAGCTATATAACTAATCTGAATGTAATAAGAGCACAGCTAAAGAAATAAAACTCTTTGCTAAGATATGGGAGAGAGACCAAGAAGAAACAAATAAAGAAAAAAAAAACAATAGCCATAAAATATTCTTTTTTAAAAAGTCACATTCGGGTGGTATGGTAATTCTGTATTTTAGGTTAAAGTATAGTTTATATGAGACATCAGTATAGTATACCAAAGGAAAGGGATGGCTCCCCTGCCTAAAACATTGTTGAGACAAGAAGGTCATTAATGGGCGCCATATGTCTACGTATGAGTGATTTTTCATTTGTTTATTTAGCTTGTACTAATGGCTGAGCCAGTTCTCATGTTATAAGTGTCCTGGTGATCAGACATAGAATAACTGCACATAACATAAAGACAAGAAAGAAGAATGGAGAATGCTCCAATACCAGAAAATGGACAAATTCAATCAGTCTGCCATCTCAAATCGCATTTCTCAATTCTTAGGATTTCATAAAGGTACATTTATAAAATACCTACATTGGTGTTAATTCCAATGTGATCAGTAGGTATCATATGACAGATTAAGTCTTATGTCTTATGATTAAGTCCGAGGTTGACAACAGACAGAGTTGCCATCATCCATGTTTGTAATTTCCCCAAAACGCCTGTGAGAAAGGTGATCATTCTGTGCATTGTGTTAGAAAGTTCCATGGAGGATCCTATGGAGTCTTGCTAGATCTTTTACATGTGCGAAGGTACGATAATGATATGGCTCGAGGCGCATGAAGCGTCAGTAGCTGAAGACATACCCCACCAAAAAGATGGAGGAGCTCATGAGGGAGAACTTCTGTTAAGTATTTATATTCTCCCCCCAGCCATCGCACATTATTGTTATTTTATTATTTATATAGCGCCATCAAATTCCGTAGCGCTGTACAATGGGTGGACTAACAGACACGTAATTATAACCAGACAAATGGACAGGGACGTATTAGCCGCGAGGCAAACAAGGCATTTACCTTGGGCGGCAAATTCCAGTGTGCAGCAAAAAAAGCCACCCTCAAATGCCCAGGGCAAATGTCTTGTTAGCCTGGCGGCTAACTAACAATCCGGTCGGGCGGCGTTGGCGAGGGAGCACTTTCCCCTGAGCTCTCTGCTCAGCTCCCTCGCACCCCGCAGAGTGATGCCAGGAGTCGGAATATGACATCATATTCCGGCTCCCGGCATCACTTTGCGGCGGGCAAGGGAGCTGAGCAGAGAGCTCACTAATCAGTGCTCCCTCGCCAGTGCCGCCCGCCCAGCAGCCCCACTGGACCCCAGGGAAAGGGAGAGTGTATGCGTGTCTGTTAGTGAATGTGTGTGTCTGCTAATGACTGTATGTGTCTGTTAGTGAGTGTGTATGTCTGTTAGCTAGTGTATGCGTGTCTTTCAGTGAATGTGTTTCTGTGTGTATTTAGAAGGCGGGGCAGAGGGGAAGGGTGGTGGGGTGCCTGAGTTTTGTCATGCCTAGGGCAGCACAAAACCAGGATACACCACTGCAAATGGACGCACAGGGACAGAGGGGTTGATGGTCATACATGCCAAAGGGAGTGGGGTATAGTGACACAAAGGCTATAAGTAGGGGTAATGAAAATAGGTTTCTAGAAAAGTAATCACTGAGAACTTAGTAGGTTATATTTGACAGGAGATTAGTCATTGGGGGGGTGGGAGAGGGGGGAAGAAAACCCGCTAACAGTTTAGATGATATGCTTTCCTCAAGAAGTGTGTTTTCAAAGATTTCTACAGAAAAGGTGTGGCCCTGGAGAAGACTTGGAGGCGAGCATCAGATGTGGGAGTACTGGCAGAGGTTAGGCGTAGGTCTGAGCGTAGGGGCCTCAATGGGACATATTTGTGTATTGGGTAGGTTGGAGTATCATTAAGTAGGGACTTGTAAACAAGCTCCAGAATCTTAAATTGAGCCCTATATCTAACTGGAAGCCAATGTAGGGACTGACAGAGGGGGAGGCTTGGGAGGATAGGAAAACGAGCCTCACTGCCGCATATATTATAGATTGCAGCAGTGCAATCTGGGAACACGTAAGATCACTGAGAAGGGGATTGCAGTAGTTAAGGCGAGAAAGAACAACGGCATGGACCAGCACCTTAGCTGTGTCTGGTGTTAAATAAGGGCGGATGCGAGCTATGTTTTTGAGATGGTAGCGGCAGGATTTGGTGATCGACTGGACATGAGGGGTGAAAGAGAGGTCGGAGTCAAAGAGAACACCTAGGCAGCGAGCCTGCGAGGTAGAGGTGATGGTGGCATCGTTGACTTGGAGCATTGGTGGCATCGTTGACATACACGGGAGTAGCAACACTTGAGGGAGAAAAGACCAGGAGTTCTGTTTTGGACAGGTTGAGTTTAAGGAAGTAAGCAGCCATCCAGTCGGAGAATGCGGAGAGGCAGTCAGAGACACGAGTCAAGATGGGTGAAGAGAGATCAGGAGAGGACAGGTAGAATTGTGTGTCATCTGCATATAAATGATAAAGGAAGCCAAAGGAGCTAATGAGTTTACCAAGGGAGGCAGTATAGATATAGAACAGAAGGGGACCAACGACAAAACCTTGGGGAACGCAACAGAGAGGGGTTGGGGGGGGAAGAGGCAGAGAAAGAAACACTGAAAAAGCGTTAGAAAAGGTAGGAGGAACACCAGGAGAGAGCAGTATCCCATACATCGAGATTACGGAGAATGAGAAGAAGCTGTTGATGATCAAAAGTGTCAAAGGCAACAGAAAGATCAAGGAGAATAAGGATATTGTAGCAGCGATTAAATTGTTGAATACTTTGGTTACAGCTGTTTCAACAGAGTGACGAGGTGGAATCCAGACTGAAGCGGTTCAAGCATAGAGTTGGATACAAGGAAGTCTGTCAATCTCGCATACACAACTCTCTCAAGGATCTTGGAGGCAAATGGCAGTAGTGTTATAAGGCAGTTGGATGGGGAGTTGGGGTCAAGGTTGGGCTTTTTCAGAATTGGCGTTATATTTGCATGCTTGAAGGTTGAGAGAAATTAGTTGGAGAAAAGGGAAAGATTTAAAATTTTAGTGAGAGGAAGAGGAAACATAGAATGTGATGGTAGATAAGAACCATTCGACCCATATAGTCTGCCCAATTTTTTAAAATACTTTCATTAGTCCCTGGCCTTATCTCTCTAGCTAGGATAGCCTTATGCATATCCCACGAATGCTTAAACTCCTTCACTGTGTTAACCTCTACCACTTCAGCTGGAAGCCTATTCCATGCATCCACTACCCTCTCAGTAAACTAATACTTCCTGATATTTTTAAACCTTTGCCCCTCTAATTTAAGACTATGTCCTCTTGTTGTGGTAGTTTTTCTTCTTTTAAATATCTCCTCCTTTAC
This sequence comes from Pelobates fuscus, assembly GCF_036172605.1. Taxonomy (NCBI): domain Eukaryota; kingdom Metazoa; phylum Chordata; class Amphibia; order Anura; family Pelobatidae; genus Pelobates; species Pelobates fuscus. The sequence continues at coordinate 12,966,297 of NC_086320.1, forward strand.
TATTGATTCCCTTTATGTATTTAACCCCTTAAGGACATATGACATGTGTGACATGTCATGATTCCCTTTTATTCCAGAAGTTTGGTCCTTAAGGGGTTAAATGTTTCTATCATATCCCCCCGTCTCGTCTTTCCTCCGAGCTATACATGTTAAGATCCTTTATAGGGACATTATAGACAACCCGTCCTACTTCAGCTCAATGAAGTGGTCTGGGTGCCAGGTCCCTCAGGTTTTAACCCTTCAGATGCAAACATAGCAGTTTCAGAGAAACTGCTATGTTTACATTTGGGGTTAATCCAGCCTCTAGTGGATGTCTTCATGACAGCCACTAGAGTCGCATCTGCGACGCTGGAGGCACATTTCGCCTCCATCTTGCAGAGCATCCATAGGAATGCATTGAGAAATGCTTTCCTATGGACATTTTGAATGCGCGAGCGGCACTTGCCGCACATGCACATTTGGCTCCGCTGACGTCGGGGGAGGAGAGGTTATCAGCGCCGTGGGCGCTGGATTAAGGCAAGCTGCTGAAGGGTTTTTAACCCCTTCAGCACCACGGGAGGGGGACTATGAGGGTGGGGCCACCCTCAGGGCACTATAGTGTCAGGAAAACCGCTTGGTTTTCCTGACACTATAGTGATCCTTTAACCTTTCCTTGTAAGTTTTATCCTGCAATCCATGAACCAGTTGAGTAGCCCTTCTCTGAACTCTCTCTAAAGTATTAATATCCTTCTGGAGATACGGTCTCCAGTACTGCGTACAATACTCCAAGTGAGGTCTCACCAGTATTCTGTACAATGGCATGAGCACTTCCCTCTTTTTACTGCTAATACCTCTCCCTATACAACCAAGCATTCTGCTAGCATTTCCTGCTGCTCTATTACATTGTCTGCCTACCTTTAAGTCATCAGAAATAATCACCCCAAAATCCATTTCCTCAGATGTTGAGGTTAGGACTCTATCAAATATTCTGTACTCTGCCCTTAGGTATTTACGTCCAAGATGCATTATCTTGCACTTATCCACATTAAATGTCAGTTGCCACAACTCTGACCATTTTTCTAGTTTAACTAAATCATTTGCAATTTGGCTTATCCCTCCTGAAACTTTAACCCTGTTACATCTTAGTATCATCAGCAAAAAGACATACCTTATCACTTCTGCAATATCACTAACAAAAACATTAAAGAGAATGGGTCCAAGTACAGATCCCTGAGGTACCCCACTGGTGACAAGCCCTTGCTTCGAATATACTCCATTGACTACAACCCTCTGTTGCCTGTCACTCAGCCACTGCCTTTCCCATTCAACAATATTGGAATCCAAACTTAAAGATTGCAGTTTATTGATAAGCCTTCTATGTGCAACAAACCTTACTGAAATCTAGGTAAGCAATGTCTACTGCACCACCCTGATCTATAATTTTAGTTACCCAATCAAAAAAATCAATAAGATTGTCTCTGATCTTGAAATCCATGTGTTTTAACATGTTCAACAATCCGATCCTTTAACATGGTTTCCATTACTTTCCCCACTACTGAAGTAAGGCTTACTGGCCTATAGTTGCCCGACTCCACCCTACTACCTTTCTTGTGAATTGGCACAACATTCGCTAACTACCAATCTTCTGGGAATACTCCTGTTAACAATGATTGGTTAAATAAATATTTTAAGGAAGAGAGGGAGACAGAGTGCGGATGAGATATGAGGGAATAGGATTGAGGGAACAGGTGGTGGGGCGGGAGGACCAGAGAAGAGCAGAAACCTCTTCCGTTGTAGTAGGTGCGAATGAGCATAAAACAGCGGAGGGAGTGGGGTTTGGTGATGTATTGGCAGAGAAGGGAGAGAAGTTCAAGATCTCTTCCCTGATTGTAGACATCTTCTCAATTAAGTGAGTTGAAAATTTTAAGGCTGACAGGGTGGTAGGAGGAGGGGGACAACAGGGCGAAGGAGAGTATTAAAGGTGTGAAATAGTCGTTTGGGTTCACGGGAGAGTGTGGTTATAAGGGTACTGAAGTAATTTACTTTTGCAGAGGAAAGAGCCAGAGTGTAGGAGCGCAGCATAAATTTAAAGTGGAGGAAGTCAGGTGCAGACTGTTCTTGAACATTTTTGGAAATATCGGGTCAGTTTGGTATGCCAGAGTTGTAATTGTGAACGCTTGCTGCCTTTAAATGTAGGAGGTGCTATGATGTCTAGTTGAGAGGACAGAGTGGAGTTTTAGAGTGAGGTTGCAGAGTTAGGCCAAGTGAGATTTGAGATTGGTAAAAAGAGAGCTTGGTTGAGAAATGCTGGAGATCAAGGTGTGGCGAAACCGTCCTCGCCACGTGTCCTTGGAGGGGGCTGCTTGCCCGCCTCTTGCCTTTAGACTATGGCCCCTATTCTTTTTCCCTGCAGAAAGGCTGGTTTGTGCCTTTCTGCGGACTGTTAAAGCCATGCTACCCCAGATAGCTATGCCATGGAGCCCAGCCGTATACTGAAAGACTGTATGAAAGACTTTGGCTCCATGGCGATTGAACTGTATGTATGTGATCTGAGCGCCATCAGGTAATAATGTGCGCTCAGATCTAAGCTATCTGGGGATAGGTAGAATGTCTGTATTTTATGTAATAACCAATGGACCAATTTGGATGATTTTGACATATGTTTGTATTTGGAGTATGCTGCTTATGAAAATGTATGGTTTATGTTTGTGACATGTATATTTTAGAAGCTATAAATATTGTGTAAAAACTTGTATTCTTCTCCCTTTGATCATGAGATTACCCATTGTGTTCAGTAATCATATCACAGGCAGAGGGGAGGATTTTTTGTGGGAGTGTCTGTGTGTATTGTACGGATTGATTGGTTGTTCTGTAATACCCTGTGGGCTGTACTGTGGTTGTGGATTGGAAATAAAAAAGAGACTGTATGTGCCAGGACAGTCAGTTCCTGCTTAACCCTCAAAGTGAAGTGTCGTCTCATTCTTGGGGGGAATTTGATTGTATGCCGATTGCCAGGAGTGTAAGCTGTTCATAGGGCTTTTCCTGTTCGGCTGCTTCCAGTGTTCGTGTATTTCCTGTTCGGGAGTTGGTGAATTCGTGCAGTTTGCAGTTCGGGAGATGGGTAATTGCAGTAGCTGCTTGTCTATCTGGAAGGGGATTATCACCTAAACGGTTTTTATCCTCTTGTGAGCGAAATGGTCCGTTACACAAGGCAGTGGAGGTTTCTGCAAGATTGGAGAGTTAAGGGTGGTGAAATTTGGGTATGGGGTATGCTGATGTCAAAGGTCAACAGATGGTGGTCAATTAAAGGAAATGGAACAGTGGAGAGATTGGAGGTGGTACAGAGATAGGTGAATATGAGGTCAAGAGTATTTCCTGCTGTATGAGTCAAGCAGCAAGACCCAGAAAGTGACTACACCAAATTAAAGGAACACTAAAGTCACTTCATCTTAAAGGAGTGGTCTGGGTGCAGTGGCCCTGTCCTTCTAACCCTGCAATCTAAAACATTACAGGTTTTTAGAGTGGATTTCAGAATGTTTGTAAACAATAGGCACCAAGATACTTCTGTGAGGCAGAACGCGAGCGGCTTCCACTGACCTGAAGAGATCCTTAGTGTACGTGCGTGAGATAGGCTAAGATCTGCATATGGTACCGAGCAGCATGTGAGTCGTGTGTACTTGTAGCAAAAGACAAGTTATTAGTAATTGTGCAGGTCACCATATATTACAGATGTTATCATGAGGGGTATCCCGATATGCATAATGAACTTAACATATTATTTGAACATTTGTAAAGATATGAGGCACTCAAGATCATGAGACGGGAAGCTTTAACTGATCAGAGTTATTGACTTCGCTGGACAACATATACATGAGTATAAATCAGATTAGGGCATGTTGCTATACTATGCTATTGCTATGCATCAACAGGGAGAAAGATGAAACAGGGATATGTTAGGACAGACACAGTTCCCAAGGAGGTTTCACAGGCTTGTGTGCACAGTATGAAAGAGAAGTCTAGGCTAAACAATAATGAATTAGGTATGCCAGAGAGAATTTAACAACTTGCGGTGTCTGCCCTGTCTTCTGCCGCCTGGGAGCTCATTCAGCCGATTCCTGCTAAGGGTGTATGATAGTTCTGCTTCCCAGCAAGGCAAAACCAGCCTTTAGGCCCAGCTGTCGTTGGACGGGGTAGGTCAGCTTGCAGGGTCAGGATCGGGTTCAGGACGAGGCGTTGCTTCCTGCTGGCTTGGAAACCTGGCAAGCGGAGTAAGTAGGCTTGTCAGGTCTGGCAGTGTTGCGGAGCTCGCCGCCTTCGATCATGTCTTGCACCATGCCCAGCCGTTTCAGTTTTCGCGGAGACTTGTGCTGAGATGGAGTTAGGTGGGTCTGCTTTCTTTTCAGCCACTCTGAGTTGGGAGCCATGTGAAGTCTCTGACTTAGATTGATCGTTTAAATGTCGGGATGATAGAGTTTTAGGGGATCTTGCATGGAGCTCTCGCTTGGTGCGACCAGTCCGCTTGGCGGTCAGCCCCCACTCCCTTTTTTGCCACCCGGAAGAATGTCTTTTATTGTTGTGATGTCATGGTGAATTGTCGTAGAGAATGCAGTGTTAACATTGCAGGGATATATCTATCCATAGAAGAGATTCCACTGTACTGAGTGAGTAAAACTGATCAGTCATCTGACACGAAAACTCATTGGAAAGCATGGAATAAAATGCTTTCCTATGTCGAAACTTGGCTACACGAGTGGGACTGGCTGCCCGATTGGTACTTAAAGCACATTCGCAACAGATCCCCAATGATCCTCTATGAGCAATCCTGGATTGGACCATCACGCAATGATTTTTTTTTTATATAAATTTTTATGCAGACAGGAAGAGGGGGATACTTATCTACTTGTCTAGGGACAAGGCCACTATAACGTTAAGAACACAGGTTTGTACTCCTAACTTGTTCCTTTAACATCTGCAATAGACTGTATGTAAGTGTGTCTGAGAGTACATTCGTGTGGGAGTATGTTTGTAAGAGTGTCTTAGTGTGTCTGTGAGTGTTTGTAAGTGCGTCTTAGTGTGTATGTGAGTATATTTGTGTGACGAGACCAATCTCGCCACATTGCATTGGAGGAGCCTGGTTGCCCGCCTGTTGCATCTGGACTATGGCCCCATGTTTAAAAGTATTCCTTTTCGCCTGCAGAAAAGGCTTGTTCATGCCTTTCTGCCCGGCGGTCGGTAGATTCAATCTACCGACTTAACGCACGAATGACTGGACCACCTGGGAGCTGGAGTGTTTCGGCAATTTACCTCCCAGAAGCTGCGGTTAACCGCAGCTTAATTGACGAATACTGGGTGGCCTTCGTTCGTTTGTCGAACATATGGCGGCGGCCATTTTAAACACGCGAAAGACCAGCGGTGTTCAGCCAGGATTCTATGGAACTAGAAACGGACACTATTTGGCACGAACACCGCTGAAGCCACCGACCTCCCTTCTCGTGCGGTAGAAAGCTCACGAACGCCCCTGTATTCGGTACTTTTGACACGAAAAGCCATACCCCAGATAGCCATCCCGTGGAGTCTATTCGTATGGGGAACAGACTATGTGAACACTTTGACTCCACGGCGATTGAACTGTATGCATAGGATCTGAGCGCTATTCGGTAGTTTTGTGCGCTCAGATCCCAGCTATCTGGGGACACATTAAATGCCTGTATTATAGTATAATATTGCAAAGTTATGTATTTTTATGCATTTTGTCATTGTCACTTAAAATGGCGTTTAGGCTCGGTCCTGGGAGATAATTGAATTACTTCACAATTATCTCCCGGGCAGAGCAGAGGGTCCTGGGTAATTAAAGGGGAATGGCTATGTGTGTAACTCTGTGATTGGTTTTTACAATGTCCTTGTCACAGTCTCCCATTTGGTCCCCTATGGGAGTGTCCACCAGGTGGGAGATCTGCATAAATACCGGGCAGGTAGCCCACATTAAAGCAGATCACCTACTGACCTTCAACACGGAGCTTTGTCTCTTTTTTTGGGGGGATTTACTGTATGCTGTAAGAGACTGATTGCCAGGAGTGTAAGCTGATTGTTTGCTTTTCCTGTTCGTCTGCTAGCAGCTATTTGTGAGGTTCCAGTTCAGGAGTTGGAGTGCTGTTTTGTATCCTGTTCGGGAGTTTGGTGTTCTGCAGTAGCTGTGCCTGTATCTCTGGAAGGGGAAGATATCCTAAACTGAGGTTTAACCCTTTTATGCCTGGGGGTGCCGTAACAATTTGTAAAAGCGTCTTACTATGTGTGTGAGTATGTTTGTAAGAGCGTCTTAGTGTGTCTGTGAGTATGTTTGTAAGAGCGTCTTAGTGTGTCTGTGAGTATGTTTGTAAGAGCGTCTTAGTGTGTCTGTGAGTATGTTTGTAAGAGCGTCTTAGTGTGTCTGTGAGTATGTTTGTAAGAGCGTCTTACTATGTCTGTGAGTATGTTTGTAAGAGCGTCTTACTATGTCTGTGAGTATGTTTGTAAGAGCGTCTTAGTGTGTCTGTATGTTTGTAAGAGCGTCTTAGTGTGTCTGTGAGTATGTTTGTAAGAGCGTCTTACTATGTCTGTGAGTATGTTTGTAAGAGCGTCTTAGTGTGTCTGTGAGTATGTTTGTAAGAGCGTCATACTGTGTCTGTATGTTTGTAAGAGCGTCTTAGTGTGTCTGTATGTTTGTAAGAGCGTCTTAGTGTGTCTGTGAGTATGTTTGTAAAAAAGTGCCTTAGTTAGTATGTCTGTGAGTATGTTTCTAAGAACATCTTAGTGTTTCTGTGAGTATGTTTGTAAGAGCGTATTAGTGTGTCTGTGAGTATGTTTGTAAGAGCGTATTAGTGTGTCTGTGAGTATGTTTGTAAGAGCGTATTAGTGTGTCTGTGAGTATGTTTGTAAGAGCGTCATACTGTCTGTATGTTTGTAAGAGCGTCTTAGTGTGTCTGTGAGTATGTTTGTAAGAGCGTCATACTGTGTCTGAGAGTATGTTTGTAAGAGCGTCTCAGTGTGTCTGTGAGTATGTTTGTAAGAGCGTCTGAGTGTGTTTGTGAGTATGTTTGTAAAAAAGTGTCTTAGTTAGTATGTCTGTGAGTATGTTTCTAAGAGCGTATTAGTGTGTCTGCGAGTATGTTTGTAAGAGCGTATTAGTGTGTCTGTGAGTATGTTTGTAAGAGCGTCTTAGTGTGTCTGTATGTTTGTAAGAGCGTCTTCGTGTGTCTGTATGTTTGTAAGAGCGTCTTAGTGTGTCTGTGAGTATGTTTGTAAGAGCGTCTTACTATGTCTGTGAGTATGTTTGTAAGAGCATCTTACTGTCAGTTTGGTGTTCTGCAGTAGCTGTGCCTGTATCTCTGGAAGGGGAAGATATCCTAAACTGAGGTTTAACCCTTTTATGCCTGGGGGTGCCGTAACAATTTGTAAGAGCGTCTTACTATGTGTGTGAGTATGTTTGTAAAAGCGTCATAGTGTGTCTGTGAGTATGTTTGTAAGAGCGTCTTAGTGTGTCTGTGAGTATGTTTGTAAGAGCGTCTTACTATGTCTGTGAGTATGTTTGTAAGAGCGTCTTAGTGTGTCTGTGAGTATGTTTGTAAGAGCGTCTTACTATGTCTGTGAGTATGTTTGTAAGAGCGTCTTAGTGTGTCTGTGAGTATGTTTGTAAGAGCGTCATACTGTGTCTGTATGTTTGTAAGAGCGTCATACTGTGTCTGTATGTTTGTAAGAGCGTCTTAGTGTGTCTGTGAGTATGTTTGTAAGAGCGTCATACTGTGTCTGTATGTTTGTAAGAGCGTCTTAGTGTGTCTGTGAGTATGTTTGTAAGAGCGTCATACTGTGTCTGTATGTTTGTAAGAGCGTCTTAGTGTGTCTGTGAGTATGTTTGTAAGAGCGTCATACTGTGTCTGAGAGTATGTTTGTAAGAGCGTCTCAGTGTGTCTGTGAGTATGTTTGTAAAAAAGTGCCTTAGTTAGTATGTCTGTGAGTATGTTTCTAAGAGCATCTTAGTGTTTCTGTGAGTATGTTTGTAAGAGCGTCTTACTATGTCTGTGAGTATGTTTGTAAGAGCGTCTTACTATGTCTGTGAGTATGTTTGTAAGAGCGTCTTAGTGTGTCTGTATGTTTGTAAGAGCGTCTTAGTGTGTATGTGAGTATGTTTGTAAGAGCGTCTTACTATGTCTGTGAGTATGTTTGTAAGAGCGTCTTACTATGTCTGTGAGTATGTTTGTAAGAGCGTCTTAGTGTGTCTGTGAGTATGTTTGTAAGAGCGTCATACTGTGTCTGTATGTTTGTAAGAGCGTCTTAGTGTGTCTGTGAGTATGTTTGTAAGAGCGTCATACTGTGTCTGTATGTTTGTAAGAGCGTCTTAGTGTGTCTGTGAGTATGTTTGTAAGAGCGTCATACTGTGTCTGAGAGTATGTTTGTAAGAGCGTCTCAGTGTGTCTGTGAGTATGTTTGTAAAAAAGTGCCTTAGTTAGTATGTCTGTGAGTATGTTTCTAAGAGCATCTTAGTGTTTCTGTGAGTATGTTTGTAAGAGCGTCTGAGTGTGTCTGTGAGTATGTTTGTAAAAAAGTGTCTTAGTTAGTATGTCTGTGAGTATGTTTCTAAGAGCGTCTTAGTGTTTCTGTGAGTATGTTTGTAAGAGCGTATTAGTGTGTCTGTGAGTATGTTTGTAAGAGCATATTAGTGTGTCTGTGAGTATGTTTGTAAGAGCGTATTAGTGTGTCTGTGAGTATGTTTGTAAGAGCGTCTTAGTGTGTCTGTATGTTTGTAAGAGCGTCTTCGTGTGTCTGTATGTTTGTAAGAGCGTCTTAGTGTGTCTGTGAGTATGTTTGTAAGGGCGTCTTAGTGTGTCTGTGAGTATCTTTGTAAGAGCGTCTTAGTTAGTATGTCTGTGAGTATGTTTGTAAGAGCGTCTTAGTGTGTCTGTTGGTATGTTTTTAAGAGCATCTTAGTTAGTATGTCTGTGAGTACCTTTGTAAGAGCGTCTTAGTATGTCTGTGAGTGTCTTTGTAAGAGCGTCTTAGTTAGTATGTCTGTGTGTATGTTTGAAGAACTGAGTATATCTGTATATTTGTAGGGTCCTACTCCAGGAGCCCTGTGGCACTGTCTAACTGTAAGGAGTCAAACCGTTCCCATTGGACACTTACATGGGGCCTTTGGGGACTGAAGTCTTTCCAGTCTTCTTGATATATCTAAAGCAGAAGTTTCCATTCTGCTTTAGCAACATTTTGGACATCATTTGTTGGCATAGAGTGTGAGCTTCTGCTTTACTGATATTCTGAAGACTGAAAGGATTGTCGTTGCCCTATGGACCTAGGTAGAAGTAAAGCCATTCAAAAAAAAGTTGTAATGTTTATGCTGTGTAATTGTGTAATTGTGTAATTTAGGTACTGTTCCAAAGATCATTGTGACAGTTTTGTCAGTGTTTAGGAAGCGTTTGTTTTTTGCGATTCACTTTTCTACCTCTGTATCTGGTCTTGGAGCACAGCCTCAAGCTGCGGAAGATCGGATTTGCTCGCATAGATCACTGTGTCGTCTGCGTACATGTGTACAGTTCAGGATTTGCAGACATTAGGCAGATCATTTATAAATAATGTGAATAGTAGGGGGCCGAGAATGGAACCTTGGGGAACACCACACGTGACTGGAAGAGGGAGGGAGTCGCTGTCAGAAATGGACACATATTGTGATCGATCCAATACATACGATCAAAACCAGGTTAGCCGACGATCACCAATACCTGAGTTTTCTAGTTTGTGCAGTAGAATGTCGTGGTCTACTGTATCAAAGACCAAAATCAAGGAAAATAACTCCAGTTAGGTCTTCTTGTTCCATGCCAGTTTGGATGTCACAGTTGTAGTAGAGTGATTCTGGCAAAAAAAACTGATTGATTAGGGGTCAGATAGTTAGCTTGTTGGGAATACTCACCTAGTTGCGTATTTGAGGGAATCTGTCCTAGGTGTGGGCGTCTGAGGCCGTAGGAGCAGAAAAGGTGAGGTAAAAATGATATTTCCTTAATTCCTCAGAACAAGAATGGTCTGTAGATCTTTAAGAGTGGGATTGATACAAAAGTGGGAAACCTATCTGTCAGACATCTGCCAGACACCGTGCAAGATACAAGCAGCAATGAAACGGAGACCAACATGGCACCGGCCAGATCTCTGCGTCATCATCAATCCCATGTACAATAAACCAGAAAGTTTGAAATAAACAATGCTTTGCAGCAGCATATAAGGCAGTATAACAATAAACAAAGTGAGATCCATACACATATATAAGGCACATGTGAATTAATGGAAGCAAAGCTCTGCAAGAATGTTTGAAAGCAGATTTGCCACTTTCGAGGGTCTGTACACATTTTGCAAAGACCATCTAAATTGACAGGTCCAGTTAGGGTCTGTTGGACATGGGGTGCAGGGGAAGGTAGGTTATACTTACCTGAACCTGTCCCTCGCGGCCTCCTCCATCTTTTTCCTGGTGGCTTTCTTCAGCTCCCGCACTCTCACGCCTGAACTGCACAGCTTTCACTTATGACGGCTACTGGGATAGGACAACAGTTGGCAGCAGAGCTGCGCCATTTGTCAGACTCGGGCCTGTCCACAAGACAAAGTAGTTCATATGGCATCTTTAGATTCTGTTAGAATTTTAGTGACATTTCAATGTGGTCAGCATCTGTATTTCACAAAATTTATATCTGACAGAACTGCTTTAACATCTAGTGAAAAATCGTCCCAGTGGAGTGGGCGCTGTTATTACACCAAATGAGATAGCAACTCTATATTAATAGACATAAATTCAGAATAAAAATGACAAATAACCGTCCTCATCCTTTTCTTCATGTAGTGTATGTAAAGATTAGCATCGGGTTCCAGTGGGATTATATGGCCATCTCATTGCCACTGATCCGAGAGTTGGCTTATTATTTATGAAGTGTGGACACATTGCTCAGTGCAGACAATGCAGCTGTGAATAGACGCCACAATAAGATTCTAATATGAACGGAAAGAAACAAGACCCTTGCTATACAGAGAACATCTCCCGCTGATTAGTAATAACTAATGACCAATGCATGCTTAATTAAGAAAGGTCATCACCTCTACAACAACAGTGAAATCTGTTTATTAGCAAGAACCTCAATACAATGTTATTCCATAAATTAATTAGAGGAAAATGTAATGGGAATTTACAAACCCTATAATGACTAACCGTAACTAGTATTTTTATAGTTGTAATATTATAGAGCAACATTAATAAGAACTTAGCACTTCTATAAAAACAATCAAAGGGGGACAGTCGCTTCCCCGGTTTCTTATAATACTATGTTTACTTATCAATATATTTAACCAATATGTATAGTTTAATACAATTAAAGGACCACTATAGTGCCAGGAAAACATACTAGTTTTCCTGGCACTATAGTGCCCTGAGGGTGCCCCCACCCTCAAGGTCCCCCTCCCGCCGGGCTGGATGGAGAAGGAGGAGTTAAACTTACCTCTTTTTCCAGCGCCGGACGGGGAGCTCTCCTCCTGCTCTCCACCTCCTCGGCTGAATGCGCATGCGCGGCAGGAGCCGCGCGCGCATTCAGCCGGTCGCATAGGAAAGCATTTACAATGCTTTCCTATGGACGCTGGCGTCTTCTCACTGTGATTTTCACAGTGAGAAGCACGCATGCGCCTCTAGCGGCTGTCAATGAGACAGCCACTAGAGGCTGGATTAACCCTAATATAAACATAGCAGTTTCTCTGAAACTGCCATGTTTATATAAAAAAGGGTTAAACCTAGCTAGACCTGGCACCCAGACCACTTAATTAAGCTGAAGTGGTCTGGGTGCCTATAGTGGTCCTTTAAATGTGGAAATTAATCCACATCTTATTTTGTGTGGGCCTCCATCTTAGATCCCTGTCAATCATTGTAAAAGCTCTGTCTTTTGCACCAGGCAGTCAGCATAGAGAGAGCAGACAGAGAAGATGAGAAATGAAACAATGTTTCTAGTTCTTCTCTTCATTTTCCGATGTGTGCCCTGGCTGTGCCTTGTCTGAACTGAATTGTGATGTTATTGCCTAAATCTTAAAGGGATCCTATAGTGCCAGGAAAACAAACCCTTTTTCCTGGCACGATATGTTTCTGGAGTTCACTCTTGGCTGATGGCTTAAAACTTCTTCAGTCCCTTACCTGAACCCAGCGCCGAATATTATTCAATGCTTTCCTATGGGGAAAATCTGACGCTGGAGGTCCATGAGGACCTCCAGCGTCAGATAACGGACCAAAAGTCCGTTTGGATTCCGGAAGCGCTCTAGTGGCTTTGTGGCTGTCTGTTAGAAAGCCACAAAGTGGAGACTTAGAGCTGCAATGTAAACAAAAGTGTCACAGCATCCAGACTACTTCAATTAGTTGAAGTGGTCTGGGTGCCTACAGTGTCCCTTTAAACATAAATTTTTAAAAGAAAACTGAGAATCTCATTAGAAAAGGTAATGAAAGGTATAGGTGATTTTCAATGTTTCATTCTACTGCGGAGCATAGAGTAATCTACATTGAAAACAATACCAATATATTCCACTATTACTGCACCCCAATATATCACACTATTACTGTCCTCATCCCCAATATATTACACTATGTTTGCCCTTACTCCCAATATATTACACTTTTACTGTACCCCAATATATTACACCATTATGACACTGTGACTGCACCCCAATATATTACACTATTACTGTCCTCATCCCCAATATAGTACACTATGACTGCCCTTACTCCCAATATATTACACTTTTACTGTACCCCAATATATTACTCTATTACTGTCGTCATCCCCAATATATTACACTATGACTGCCCTTACTCCCAATATATTACACTTTTACTGTACCCCAATATATTACACTATTACTGTCCTCATCCCCAATATAGTACACTATGACTGCCCTTACTCCCAATATATTACACTTTTACTGTACCCCAATATATTACACTATTACTGTCCTCATCCCCAATATAGTACACTATGACTGCCCTTACTCCCAATATATTACACTTTTACTGTACCCCAATATATTACACTATGCTTGCCCTTACTCCCAATATATTACACTTTTACTGTTCCCCAATATATTACACTATTACTGCACATCAATATATTACACTATTACATCACCCCAATATATTACTGATAAGACACTCCCGGCATAAAGGAGTGAAACATCCGTTTAGTAGAGATTCCCCTTTCAGAGATACAGGCACGACCACTTTAGAACCCCAAACTCCCGAACTGGAATCAGGGGAATGCGCCTATTTCCCGAACAGCATGCTTAGCAATACTCCAAACTCCCAAACGGTAATCCCACAAATCGCTGCTAACAGACGAACCGATAAAGCATCCAAGCAGCTTACGTTCCCAGCAATCAGTCTCTATCCGCGTATAGTATATCCCCCCAATCACGAGACCAAGCTCCGTATTGAGGGTAAAACAAGATCTGGCTTTAATGAGTGCTACCTGCCCGTATTTATGCAGGTCTCCCACTTGGTGGACACTACCCTAGGGGACCAAATAGGAGACTGTAACAAAGGACAGACAGGTATTAGTTTAGGACATACCACAATGCATCCTTGTTTCCTCCCCTCTGCCCTGGAGATAATTGAGAAGTACCGTATATACTCGAGTATAAGCTGCCCCGAATATAACTGGGAAAACTAATTGACTCGAGTATAAGACTAGGGTAATGCAGGGAAATGCAGGGAAATGCAGCAGCTACTGATACTATACAGATACTATTACTGCCCCCCAATATATTACACCATTATATGACACTATTACTGCCCCCCCCCCCCAATATATTACACCATTATATGATACTATTACTGCCCCCAATATATTACACCATTATATGATACTATTACTGCCCCCAATATATTACACCATTATATGATACTATTACTGCCCCCAATATATTACACCATTATATGATACTATTACTGCCCCCCAATATATTACACCATTATATGATACTATTACTGCCCCCAATATATTACACCATTATATGATACTATTACTGCCCCCCAATATATTACACCATTATATGATACTATTACTGCCCCCAATATATTACACCATTATATGACACTATTACTGCCCCAATATATTACACCATTATATGATACTATTACTGCCCCCCAATATATTACACCATTATATGATACTATTACTGCCCCCCAATATATTACACCATTATATGATACTATTACTGCCCCCAATATATTACACCATTATATGATACTATTACTGCACCCCAATATATTACACCATTATATGACACTATTACTGCCCCCAATATATTACACCATTATATGACACTATTACTGCCCCCAATATATTACACCATTATATGACACTATTACTGCCCCAATATATTACACCATTATATGACACTATTACTGCCCCCAATATATTACACCATTATATGACACTATTACTGCCCCCCCAATATATTACACCATTATATGACACTATTACTGCCCCCAATATATTACACCATTATATGATACTATTACTGCCCCCAATATATTACACCATTATATGACACTATTACTGCCCCCCCAATATATTACACCATTATATGACACTATTACTGCCCCCAATATATTACACCATTATTTGACACTATTACTGCCCCCCCAATATATTACACCATTATATGATACTATTACTGCCCCCAATATATTACACCATTATATGACACTATTACTGCCCCCAATATATTAAACCATTATATGACACTATTACTGCCCCCCAATATATTACACCATTATATGATACTATTACTGCCCCCCAATATATTACACCATTATATGACACTATTACTGCCCCCAATATATTACACCATTAAATGATACTATTACTGCCCCCCAATATATTACACCATTATATGACACTATTACTGCCCCCAATATATTACACCATTATATGACACTATTACTGCCCCCCAATATATTACACCATTATATGATACTATTACTGCCCCCCAATATATTACACCATTATATGATACTATTACTGCCACCAATATATTACACCATTATATGATACTATTACTGCACCCCAATATATTACACCATTATATGACACTATTACTGCCCCAATATATTACACCATTATATGACACTATTACTGCCCCCAATATATTACACCATTATATGACACTATTACTGCCCCCAATATATTACACCATTATATGACACTATTACTGCCCCCCAATATATTACACCATTATATGACACTATTACTGCCCCCAATATATTACACCATTATATGATACTATTACTGCCCCCAATATATTACACCATTATATGACACTATTACTGCCCCCAATATATTACACCATTATTTGACACTATTACTGCCCCCCCAATATATTACACCATTATATGATACTATTACTGCCCCCAATATATTACACCATTATATGATACTATTACTGCCCCTCAATATATTACACCATTATATGACACTATTACTGCCCCCAATATATTACACCATTATATGACACTATTACTGCCCCCCAATATATTACACCATTATATGATACTATTACTGCCCCCAATATATTACACCATTATATGACACTATTACTGCCCCCAATATATTACACCATTATATTACACTATTACTGCCCCCCAATATATTACACCATTATATGACACTATTACTGCCCCTAATATATTACACCATTATATGACACTATTACTGCCCCCCAATATATTACACCATTATATGATACTATTACTGCCCCCCAATATATTACACCATTATATGACACTATTACTGCCCCCAATATATTACACCATTATATTACACTATTACTGCCCCCCAATATATTACACCATTATATGACACTATTACTGCCCCTAATATATTACACCATTATATGATACTATTACTGCCCCCAATATATTACACCATTATATGATACTATTACTGCCCCCAATATATTACACCATTATATGACACTATTACTGCCCCCCAATATATTACACCATTATATGATACTATTACTGCCCCCCAATATATTACACCATTATATGATACTATTACTGCCCCCCAATATATTACACCATTATATGACACTATTACTGCCCCCAATATATTACACCATTATATTACACTATTACTGCCCCCCAATATATTACACAATTATATGATACTGATGTAGAATTATTAAAAACCTTTATCAAACCTTTATTAAATTTTTGCACTAACTCCATTTAACTTCATTATATGACAGATTTTCCTAACAGCATTTAGAATATTAGAAAGAGAATGTATTGTATGTATTTTCTAGAAGGATATGACTAACACCGGAATTATCAAGTTCCTGTAATATGAAACAAAGTATACCATAGCTAGCTCATGAGAAACTGCTCTAATGAAATGTTCTTTCATAAAAAAGGCCTTGTGTCTCCGTGTGTCAGTGTGAATTTACTTCTGCGTATACGCAATTTAATCATCTCAGATTTGGACAGGAACAGATAGACATTTAAACATATTCGTTTATTCAAAATAATCTATATCAATTGGCGCATCCAACGTGGGGCACCGGGCTATGGCTTTTGGCCGGTAAGCCGTCCAATGAAGACGCTGCTGGACGGAGGAATCCTGGGGGAAGGAAAGGAGACTGATCACCTCTGAATACACGGTTGAGTCTGCAGCATCCCGGTATGTTCCAGCCCCTTTGATTGACTCGTCCCAGTGTCTGTGACTGCTACCGGGAGGACATCAAAGACAGGTAATATCTTGCCCGGTGCCTTATTGTTACCCACCTGTTTACCTGCATTTTGCCTATCTGTTGCCTGGATGTGTTTGTATTGGTTTGTCTAGCTTAAGTGCCCGGGTGGAGTGTTTGTTTGTTTGCCCCTTTTTGGGATAAAGGGGGGTGGACCTGTGGGTGTTTGCCTGGGGGTCCTTTGTTTGCCTGTTTACCCCTTTTAGGAGCCACGTGGCTGTGGCTGCAGGGAAAAAGGGGGGTGGACCTGTGGAAGTTTTCCTGGGGGTCTTCTTTGCCTGTTTACCTCTTTTAGGTGCTGGGTAGCTGCAGCAGTTAGGAAAAAGAGGAGGGGGGAATCTGTGGAGGGGTGTAGACTCATTGCTTCCTGGGGATTCCGCATGGTGTCACTTTGATAGCCTAGCTAGCCTCATTGTGCACATAGCTCTGCTTGCAGAGAGGTGGTACCCTCCAGCTTCGAGCGCTGAGGCTGGTGGCATTCCAATTTTATTTGTGGCGGGTGGATTCAAGCAGGCATTGCTGTCTCCAGCACCACGTGGTAGTGAGACTTACGGGTGGGTCCATAGGGGCACTACGAGGGTGAGGGAAGTGGTGGTCACGAGTATCGGGCCGCTGTAACAAGGGAGGCTACACAGGATTCGGGTCGGAGATGGTTGCTGTTTCCTGTGGCCGCTGGTAGTGAGACTTGAGGAAGTCATTCTCCGAGCGGGGACACTACGAGGTTGAGGGAGGTGGCTTCGGCCACATGAGTAAAGGAAAGGGATTACTGTTGAATTTATTTGAACTGTGATGCATGCACTGTATTTCAATTGAATTGTTGTCTTAATTGGGAGTCATTCAAACTCCTGTGTCTGTCTCTACTTTCACTTTACTTTTACTTTTACTCTACTTCCTGTGTTATTTACACTTTCCCCTCCTATTTCTCTTTGTGAGAGAAGGGATTGGTCACACACTTCTCACCTCGCTCCAATCCGTGGCTACCTCGGGTAGGCGGAATAAGTGACTAGTCTACGTTTTGGGAAGATGCACGTGGGGACCCACCCTCAAGTGGCAGTCGAGCATTGTAGACACTCTGTTTCATATTTCTTTCCTCTATATCTGGGACGCCTTTTATAGGGGGAATGGGACAGGGATTAGAAAATCCCAGTAAGGGCTGGTTAGCGTTTGATCTAGTTGAAGACAGAGAGGGTGAAGAGATGGTTAAGGGAGTTGAAAAGATTGCTAAGGTGTGTAAGATTGCTGTGCCTTCATGTGGTAGATTACAGCCAGAAAGCTGGCGTAGATTACTGACAGAGAAGAAAGGCAAGCTTGCAGATAATGATTTATTACGTACTGCAGAAGCCTGGTACAGAGTAGCAAGAGCTATTCAGCAGGAAGGTTGGGTTGAGGAAGAAATAGATCACAAAGGTGTAAAATTGTATGTATTTCATAATAATTATGTTGCTGGGGCATTCCCTCAGCCAGCGCCCCAAAATGGCGCCCAGGGGATGTTTATCCCCAAGGTTCAGTCAGCAATGAGTGACAGCCAGCTGACCATGTTCCCCACTCCCAATCCTCCCATCACCCATCCCGTCATTGCCCCTGTTTGTCCGTTCCTGAATTCTGATGGATCTTTATTTTCCCCCCCATCATCCCTATCATTCCCATCATCCTCATCCATCCCTACACTACCTTCTCTGTCTAATCCAACCATTTCATCCGTCATTCCTTCCCTACGCTCTCTCCGTTAATAATCCTACCCTCCCACTTGCATCCACCCAGTCCACTAACCCCTCCTCACTTGCTACTGTCAATCCCACTACACCCACTGCTAATCTCTCTCCATCCTCTCTCCTGCCTACTCATCCCACAGCCCAAGTTCCCACCCCCCCAGCTTCATTTCCCTACCCCGGATATCCCACCTCCTTTCCTAATCCCTGCCCAGCTATCCCGCCCTCCCCAGGTTCCGCCTTAGCCCCTGCCCTGATGGCCTGGCCATACCCCTTCCCCTACCCCATGGCCCTGCCCTATTCAAACCATCCCTACTTCCTTTCCCAAGCCACTCCCCAGACTCTGTTCACGCCCATTCCGGTACA
The DNA here is from genome assembly GCF_036172605.1 of Pelobates fuscus. Classification (NCBI taxonomy): domain Eukaryota; kingdom Metazoa; phylum Chordata; class Amphibia; order Anura; family Pelobatidae; genus Pelobates; species Pelobates fuscus. Next base: position 12,985,136 of record NC_086320.1, read on the forward strand.
GTCTACCCCAGATGTGCCCACATCCAACATGGCCGCCACTACCTCTCTTGACCGTAACGCAGCTTCCTTTCACGCCTCCAATATGGCGGCCCCCAGTAATCCAGCACCCCTAATGCCGGTAATTCCTGGTGATTATTCACCCCGAGCCCATAACCCACTGGCCACCCCGGCATCCGGGATCCCCGCATATCTCCCGGTCCTGACACCCCAGGTGGCCCCACTTCCCAGAGGGGTCCAAGTTACATACGAAGATGAGTATGAAGAGGCCGGCTCTCAAGGTTACCAGGGCTTACCGGATTCCATTGAGCCTCAGCCTCGCTGTTCCCTCGATGATCCCTTCGGACATATGGGCCGGGGAGATCAGGCTCCTCCTAAATATGTTTCTTTTAATCCTACTCAGGCTAGTGCTCTGATGAAATCACTCCCTGACCCAGAAAAGCAACCTATGCCTTTTTACCGAGGGATAGTTCAAATCCAAAAGACTTATTCCGCCGCATGGCGAGATTTACTAAGCATTTGTGCCATTAAAGCTGGAGATGCATACTGGCCCAGCATAGCCCACCACCTCAGCACGGATTTGCTTACTACTGATATTGATTATGCTTCCGGAGTAGCATTCTGCAACCAGCTAAATGAATGGGCTAAGGACAAACTTGCATATCAGGCTGCTGGCCTTACTGATATTGTACAAGAAAAAGGAGAATCAGTGGAAAGGTTTCACGCAAGACTGTTTCAAGTGTTTACAGATTTGGGATTTGATCTCACAAATAAGATCCATTCTCAAATGCTGTCTGGTTCATTTGTTCTAGGCATCAAGGATTCCATACGCAAGGGAATCGTTGCTGCACGCCCTGAATTTAGAGTAGTTCCTCTGGATACCTTACTCCAAGTTGCAAGGGGACTGGAATCTGCTCAGACTCCTAGAAAGCCCAATTCAGCTCCTCTCATGTTGTCCCGCCCCGGACCTGTTCCAAAAGGCACCAAACCCGAGGATGGACATTGCTTTAATTGTGGTGCTAAAGGTCACTTCAGGGGTGAATGTCCAGAACCCAAGAAAGTGACAAAGGCTGCACATGTCCCCAAGGCCCCAAAAACAGTTCCAATTGTTGAGGAGCCAGATGATTAGGATATTGGCAAGCCTGTGTCATTAACCCCTGTCATGGCAGTGTCTTCAGGGGATAAGGGGGGGCCACTTGCCACTGTGACTCTACCCATTGAAGGACAACCTACTACATTTCTTGTTGACACAGGTGCAGCCCGAAGTGTTCTACGAGAACAAGATCTGCCAGACCCATCATTTCTGTCAAAAATTGATGTCTCTTGTGTAGGAGTGGATGGCCTACCAAGACAAAGTCCTTTAACAACTCCATTACGAGTTGGCAACTACCCTAGCTTGCTTGCTCGTTTTGTGGTGTCCTCCACATGCCCCATTAACCTGTTAGGCGCTGATGTTCTTTCACGCCTGCAGGCATCTATCATCTTCACTCCAGATGGACAAGTAGAATTATCTACCCCTCTATCTGTGTCAGACACCTCAGCCTTGTGCTCCCTGCCTCTGATGCTCCATTTAGAAGAACCCCATGGGGATGCAAAGGAACTGAGGTCCAATTTCCCTGATTCACTAAAGACAGCTGTTCCTGCAAAACTATGGTCCTCAGGCCCAGAGGACATAGGTCACCTAAAAGTCCCACCTGTGGTGGTAAAACTCATTCCAGGAGCAAAGTTACCAAGAAAACCACAATACCCTTTGAAACCAGCTCAAGCTGCAGCTATCTCAATTCAAATCAAAGCACTCTTGGAGAAGGGTGCTCTCGTGAAATGTGAATCAAAATGCAACACCCCATTGTTTCCTGTGAAGAAGAAGACTCCAAAAGGTGAACCAGAGAAGTACAGAATGGTTCAGGATCTCCGTGCAGTGAATGAAGCAACAGTCCTGGACACCCCTATTGTGCCAAACCCACACACTCTGCTCTCTGGGGTTCCACCCTCTGCAAAATACCTCACAGTCATTGATCTGGCCAATGCCTTCTTCAGTGTACCCTTGGATCCAATCTGCCAATACCTGTTTGCCTTCACACATGAAAAACAACAGTATACATGGACTGTCATGCCCCAAGGGGCACAAAACTCTCCAAGTCAATTTGCAAAGGCCATGTGTTCTATTCTTGATCCATGGCAATCTGACCATCCAGAAGTTGTCCTGCTCCAGTATGTGGATGATTTGCTGCTCTGTGGAGATTACATACCCACAACAGAAGAATGCTCAATTAATCTCCTTTGCTATTTAGCAGAACAAGGATGCAAAGCTTCACTTCTCAAGCTACAATTCTGTCAACCTACTGTTATCTTCCTTGGCCATTGTCTATCTCAGGGTACTAGACATCTCACTCGTGACCGAGTTAGAGCAGTACTGGATATTCCACCTCCTAGGACTTCAAAATCTCTACATGCCTTCTTAGGCCTCATTTCCTACTGCCGAGCATGGATCCCAGAAGCCTCTCTACTCATGCAACCACTCTATGATGCACTCAAGTCAGACCCATTCTGCCTGACCATTGAAGCAACTTCTGTACACTAAAACGTGCCATTGCATCTGCTCCTGCTCTTGGCCTACCAGACTATACCAAACCCTTCAAATATTTGTCTCTGAAAGACAAGGCCATGCTACAGGAGTCCTTACCCAAACACATGAATCAAAAGGCCGTCAAAGGCCTATTGGATTTTTCTCCTGCCAGCTGGATATTGTGGCCAGAGGGACCCCTTCTTGCCTTCGGGCCGTTTTTGCAGCCAGGGAACTAATTGAAAGAACTGCAGACCTGGTCCTTGGCCACCCTCTAGTTGTCTTGGCCCCTCATGACATTTCTGCCATCATCAACCAAGTACAACTCAAGCATGTCTCTCCTGCAAGACACCTCCGTCTTCAATGTCATCTCCTTTTACCTGACAACATTACCATACAAAGATGTCAGGTTCTCAATCCGTCCACTCTTCTCCCACTACCTGAGGGGGGTATCTACTATGGGTTTATCATGGATGAAACCTACATTTTCCTTCTTGCTGGCACCATCAAGAGAATGCATCCTGATTTATCCTTTCATGACGGACAAACACCTCTCTGTGAGGGAGCAGGATATGCCTTCTGTACCATGTGGTACAAGCCAAACATCACTCCTGAACCTTGCTATGAAGATGAGCTCTATCATCTGGTGGAGGTGAAACTTACTTCACAAGATTTCTACTGTGACTCTGAAGGCAACAGCATGGTCTTGATTCATCTACCTTCAGAACTCAAATACTTGTATCGTCATTGGGACATTGCCATCCCACATGTCCCTGTCACCAAGTTGAAAACAAAATCATGGAATGATCTTGGGCCCATGGCAAAATTATGGGCCACCATGAATGAATCACAGCTACAGGAAAATGGCATTGTCAAATACCCAACAATTGACCATCTGGAAGCATGGCCACGCCACTTCCTGGAAAATTAATTTCAAGATCTGGTCATAGTGAATGACTATGACCCAGAGACGCCTCATGACTGTTTTGAACAGATGAAAATGGAGACAATACATCTACCAACCGTGCATGAGGATCCATTAGTAGATCCTGATCTCACTCTGTTTGTGGACGGTTCAAGGTATGCCGATGAAGAAGGAAAATACCACACAGGATATGCCGTAACCACAACAGATGAAGTTATCAAGTCATCATTTTTACCACCAACAATGTCTGTACAAGAAGCCGAATTGCAAGCCCTGACTTCAGCATGCAAGATCTCTGAAGGAAAGCGTGCCAACATCTACACAGATTCAAGATACGCACTGGGCGTGGCACATGACTTCGGTTTAATTTGGAAAACAAGAGGATTTCTTACCACTGCCGGTACGCCAGTCAAACACAGTTCTGCAATCAAGGAACTAATGGATGCCCTCCTACTCCCAGAAGAAGTGGCCATTTTGAAAGTAAAGGCACATGGGAAATTGGATACAGATGAAGCAAAGGGCAACCACTTGGCTGATCAGGCTGCTACGCAAGCAGCAAGAAAATTGCAGAAAGTGGATGAAGAAGTGTCCGGACACAAAGAAATTCCTATTTTTACCTTGCAGACTCTTCCTACTGACTTAAGAATCCTACGGGAACAGCAAACTACAACTGCCCCTGAAGAAATGCAGAAATGGAAGAAGAAAGGAGCAGTCCTAAAGGATGGGGTATACTACAACAACTTTAGATTCTGTCTCCCTAAGAATTTATATCCAGCAGTTGTCCAATGGGCACATGGACCTGCACATCTGTCAAAAGACTTAATGGCTGCCCTAATACAGAAGTATTATGAAGCACCTGGAATTACAACACTGGTCAACAACTTCTGCAAGGCCTGTGTCATTTGCGCAAAATGCAACCCAGGAAAAACAACCAAAGTGCCCTTGAAGCACCTGGCTAAGCCAATATACCCATTCCAGGGGTCCTTTACATGAGGAATATCTCTATAGATAGTTTGAATTTGTGACGTAGGGAATGGGCAGTCTACAATGTCACAGTAGTCAAAAGTGTATGTAGCCACACGGGTACATGAGGAATTGTACCAGAAGGTATACCCACTGGCATCTTTAGTAATGGCTACTTGTTGGGCCTTAATTAGGCTAGTTAAGGAGATGATGTACCAGAGGTACATGGTTGTGCGGTATCTGCTTCCTCTGGGGCAGGAGTCTTCTTGCAATGGGAAGCGTGGATCAAATGTGGCATTGTAGACTGCCCATTCCCTACGTCACAAATTCAAACTATCTATAAAGATATTCCTCATGTAAAGGGGTCCTTTACATGAGGAATATCTCTATAGATAGTTTGAATTTGTGACGTAGGGAATGGGCAGTCTACAATGTCACAGTAGTCAAAAGTGTATGTAGCCACACGGGTACATGAGGAATTGTACCAGAAGGTATACCCACTGGCATCTTTAGTAATGGCTACTTGTTGGGCCTTAATTAGGCTAGTTAAGGAGATGATGTACCAGAGGTACATGGTTGTGCGGTATCTGCTTCCTCTGGGGCAGGAGTCTTCTTGCAATGGGAAGCGTGGATCCAATGTGGCCTGCCGGCCAACTTGACGGAGGTTGAAGTGATCAGGAGAACTTGGAATGGTCCGTCAAATCTTTTGTGTAGTTGACAAACAATGGGGGCATAACTGTAACCATTGGGGGGCTGCAGGGTGGAATGCTGGGCCTGCCTAGGGTTACAAACCCAAAAGTGCCTTATCTAAGGTGGATGATCATGGTAGATCCCTCCTCCAAAGAATGACTCTAAGGAAGCCTGGAGGAGGTACACCCATGAAATTAATCCTAAACATAGAGCATCCCAGTCCAACGGATGCAGACCAGTATGTAATGGGAATGTATTGGAAGAAAGGTTCCTATAACAAATTGGGGCACTTCTACATAAAAGATATGTGCCACTCTCCAGAGTGGCAAGGGGCCACCCACATGGTCTCCAATCCATTAAAACCACACATCCAGTCCTTTAAAGACATGATTGCTAACCCCACCTTTGAAGATACTATGGCCGCTGAAACAGGTTTTAATGATGTTAATTTATGGTTAGAATGGATGAAATACAATGCCAACAAACATAACAGAACCGCATGCTATGTGTGTGGTGGTGCCCAGCCTCACCTCGGCACCGTACCTTTGACCTTGCCAGTAGATATAGAAGAATGCGTTTTGAGTCTTTTTGCCTATCACTACAACTTTAATAGGTCCCTCTGCAAAGCATGGACAGTAGAATACCCTCTCCTAACCAAGGATGTCAAACCCCCAGATGGTGTTACAGTTTACAAGGGAAACTACACCTGTTATGCCAATTATGATGGAATTGGTAAGTTCTTGGGTAACTTCTCCAAAGGGTATTGTGCCACTTACAGAACTGTCCCTATGTACCTGTTACAATTCCATACTAGGTCATTAGGGGATATTTACTGGTTGTGTGGGGATTTACAGCTAAGATCCAGGATGGACAAGGAATGGTGGGGGGAGTGTACTCTGGCTAAAGCCATCATGCCTATACATATTATCTCTGACACACACCCTGACATACATGAGTCCATACACACACCAGCCAAGGTTAAGCGTGAAGCCCCTGTAAGAGGCAGTTTTGACCCCCACATTTACATTGATGCCATTGGGGTGCCTAGGGGGGTGCCTAATGAATTTAAAGCAAGAGATGAGGTTGCTGCAGGGTTTGAATCGCTTTTTACCATAGTTACTGCAAACAAGAATTTAAATTGGATCAATTACATTTATTACAACCAACAACGCTTTGTTAACTACACCAGAGATGCCCTCCAGGGTTTAGCCGAACAGTTGCAGGCCACATCCCAAATGTCCTTCCAGAACAGAATGGCCTTAGACATGATTCTTGCTGAGAAGGGGGGCGTATGTAAAATACTGCCCGACACCATGACCTGTTGTACTTACATTCCAGAAAACACAGGTCCTAATGGTAAAGTCACCATGGCCATAGAGAAATTAAATAAACTCTCTGAAGAGTTAAAGAGGAATTCTGGGGTGAAAGATCCCTGGGAAAGGTGGTTTGGTTGGATGACAGGGTGGCAAAAAGCTTTAATTCACATTGGTATGGCATTACTAATTTTTCTTTTTATTCTCGCTCTTCTCGTTTGTTGTGTCCTCCCCTGTCTGAGAAAATTCCTACAGAAGGCTGTAGACTAAGCGGCACCAACTTTTGCACATCTGACAGTTGATGACCAAGATTTCAACTCACCCTGTATACCGCTGCAAACTATCCCTTTTACTGATAAAGTGCAAGAGTTTTAGGTAGGGAACCAGCTTAGGGACAGCGTCCGTCTCTATGGAACTGACTGCCGTGCGGAGATGTGGTGGACAAGCCACCGCGGGATAACAGCGGAGTGAAGAGATTTCCTGACCGTATTGACAGATGTGCTGCAGCCTATTAGGGAAAGGAAGGGACAGAAGTGCACTTTGCAATAACACCTAGCTAGCGGTCACGGGGTTTCTGTGCCTTTGGGCTAACACATCTTCTGGTATTAACAAATAAAGTTTATCTTTTTTAGAGTCTAACATTTCATAGGGGGGGGCTGATGTAGAATTATAAAAAACCTTTATCAAACCTTTATTAAATTTATTAAATTTAACTTCATTATATGACAGATTTTCCTAACAGCATTTAGAATATTAGAAAGAGAATGTATTGTATGTATTTTCTAGAAGGATATGACTAACACCGGAATTATCAAGTACCTGTAATATGAAACAAAGTATACCATAGCTAGCTCATGAGAAACTGCTCTAATGAAATGTTCTTTCATAAAAAAGGCCTTGAACCTGACCCCGAGTCTGACATCACTAACTACCCAAAATGACGCCCAAAGCCCCCCTCCCATCGAGTAAAGCCTCGTGCTGAGTAAGATGTCGCCTGAGCCATCTGTCCACACCCGTGTCCAAGATGACGCCACCTCTCGGTGGGAGGACACTTAGCCAGCCACTTAGTACTTGAGCCAATTAACAATATTGATGGGTGGACATTGACATAGCCACTTAACACCTAACCCAATTAATGATGTTTATTTGTTGTTATCTTGATATTCAATGATGATGTAATATTGCTCTTATAAGGGTCTGCGAGCCCGCTTTTTAACCAGATGCCATTAAATTTTCTCGAAGTTATTTTAACCTGAACTCCGTGTGTCAGTGTGAATTTACTTCTGCGTATACGCAATTTAATCATCTCAGATTTGGACAGGAACAGATAGACATTTAAACATATTCGTTTATTCAAAATAATCTATATCAATACTATTACTGCCCCCCCAATATATTACACCATTATATGACACTATTACTGCCCCCCAATATATTACACCATTATATGACACTATTACTGACCCCCAATATATTACACCATTATATGATACTATTACTGCCCCCAATATATTACACCATTATATGATACTATTACTGCCCCACAATATATTACACCATTATATGATACTATTACTGCCCCCCAATATACAGGGAGTGCAGAATTATTAGGCAAATTAGTATTTTGACCACATCATCCTCTTTATGCATGTTGTCTTACTCCAAGCTGTATAGGCTCGAAAGCCTACTACCAATTAAGCATATTAGGTGATGTGCATCTCTGTAATGAGAAGGGGTGTGGTCTAATGACATCAACACCCTATATCAGGTGTGCATAATTATTAGGCAACTTCCTTTCCTTTGGCAAAATGGGTCAAAAGAAGGACTTGATAGGCTCAGAAAAGTCAAAAATAGTGAGATATCTTGCAGAGGGATGCAGCACTCTTAAAATTGCAAAGCTTCTGAAGCGTGATCATCGAACAATCAAGCGTTTCATTCAAAATAGTCAACAGGGTCGCAAGAAGCGTGTGGAGAAACCAAGGCGCAAAATAACTGCCCATGAACTGAGAAAAGTCAAGCGTGCAGCTGCCAAGATGCCACTTGCCACCAGTTTGGCCATATTTCAGAGCTGCAACATCACTGGAGTGCCCAAAAGCACAAGGTGTGCAATACTCAGAGACATGGCCAAGGTAAGAAAGGCTGAAAGACGACCACCACTGAACAAGACACACAAGCTGAAACGTCAAGACTGGGCCAAGAAATATCTCAAGACTGATTTTTCTAAGGTTTTATGGACTGATGAAATGAGAGTGATTCTTGATGGGCCAGATGGATGGATTGGTAAAGGGCAGAGAGCTCCAGTCCGACTCAGTCGCCAGCAAGGTGGAGGTGGAATACTGGTTTGGGCTGGTATCATCAAAGATGAGCTTGTGGGGCCTTTTCGGGTTGAGGATGGAGTCAAGCTCAACTCCCAGTCCTACTGCCAGTTTCTGGAAGACACCTTCTTCAAGCAGTGGTACAGGAAGTGTGGTGGAATCTCGGTAAAAATAAATTTAGTAGGCCGAGATTACCACGTGGCATGTGTACGTGCATATGCTGACGTATCGATCAGTTGGTTGCACGAGGCAAGATACGATCAGTAGTGTACGGAGCATGTGCAAGAATACAGGATGTAGTATTCCCCTCCTCCATTGTGCTGGACAAGCCATGCGGTCAAGCAGGAAGTTAATTCTTATTTGTATTGATTGGTCAAGAGAATGTGCGGGTGGAGCTTAATATGGGAGGAGTTATGTGCCTATATAAGGAGCCTGCACTATTGTCCGGGGCTCAGAACTTGTTGTATTTTGGTGACGTTAGTCCCTCTGAGTCCCGATCGGTGATCCAATAAAGAATCTCTTCCTTCCTGAAGAAACCTGTGTCCATCTCTCTGTGCTTCGCTTCCGTCAGTTTCTCCGGTATCATTTGGTGCATTGGCCGGGAAGCTCATCGTTCAACGGTAGCTGAGAGGCAGAGGCGTGAGACGGTCTATCTTTGCCCACGTTCTCTACGGCTGCACCCCTGAACTTCTGCGTGGACCTCCCTTCGTCGAGGCGCCACTGGTCTGTTGTCCAGGAGATCATCGGCCTCTACGTAAGAAGTGCTGGGGTGTCCCCGTCGATGAGTGTGAACTCAGGTTCAGGAACGAGGAGGTAAGACAACTGCTGTTCTAGACGGCAGACCCACTAGGGGTATACCGATTGTGCGGTAGGCCCATAAGGGGTTATTTGTGTATGGAATCTGCCCCCTCTGTCGGAGGGAAGGAGCGAAGGCGCACCGCTCAATCGAACGCTCTTTAGTCAGACCGTTTGATTTGGTTAGTCAGGCGGGGTCCTGTGTAAATAGCCCTAGCCGGTGTCTTGTCTAGACTAGCGTTCTAGGGTGTATATTACGTTCGCTAGGTCGGAGGGACCGGGAGACTAAGCGGCGCCTGTGTAAATTCGGTTCGCTAGCTCTCAACCTATCTTGGCTAAGTGGGAAGGCGTGTAAATTTGGAACCCACTAGACTTTTGATAGTAATCGACTAAGAGGCGCCTGTGTAAATTCGGTCCTCTAGCTCGCTATATGTGGTGCTTGGGCAGTGTGGCTAACCAAAACGGGTGTACATAGTTTTAGGTAGTCCATTCAAGGTACTGGCCAATAGTTTAGTTGGGAATTGTAAATGTGTTAAAGATTGTTTAGTAAAGTGTATATCTTGTTAGATAGCGCGAGCTCAGCCGTCTAGCGAGAGTGTTAATAGTGTGTTGCTGTATTATAGTGCACGGTACCATAACCCTGTATATTTACTGACACTGTATATAAGTACTAATAATTGTCGTCCATTGCATGTTTAACACCATAACCACTAATAATTGTATTGTGACCTTAACTTGTGCTTTGACCTATGCTAACCGTACTGTAACCGCTATTTGTAAAAGACGATGTTACTGGGGTGTGTTATAGACGGGTAATTTGTATATAGAGAATTATAGCGTGGGTGACTGTATAGTTTCGCCAAAGGGCATAATATTGATTATCTAGTGACTGGTGTAACAGCTGTGTGTGTACGGGAATTCCCTGAGTGTTTATTGTGTTATTGTGTACGTTTCACTTGGTAACCGTACCACGTGGTGCTGTTGCCAGAGGAAACGGGTGTGACTGTTGAATAGTACGCGTGCATAGTATTCGTTGTCAGCGACGTTCCATTGATAAGTATGGGCGCGTCGCAGTCAACGATTCCGGATCCCTTAGGTTGTATGGTGAAGAATTTTAAAAAGGGATTTAAAACCTGTGATTTTGGGGTTAAAATGTCTCCTGTACGTTTGGTCACTTTGTGTACTAGGGAGTGGCCTACTTTGGTTGCGGCATGGCCGCCACGTGGCAGTTTGGATCCAACTCTGGTACAGCGCTTACACGTGGCTGTATCAGGTAGGCCTGAACTTTACGGGCAGTTTCCTTATATTGATTGTTGGAGACAGGCCGTAAATGACTCGCCAAAATGGATCCAGACGTGCCACGAGGAGCAGTGTCGCCTCATGGTGGCTAGGACTTGTTTGTCCACTAGGACTGGTGTTAGGCCCATTTTGGACACGCCCCCTGAGTCCGAGATCCCTTTGCCGCCCCCTTACTTTCCTTTAAGAGGAAGTGACGCAAATGCAGGAAGTCCTGCAACCCTTCCCTCATTGCCCTCATCCACTTCCGCTTCCTCCTCCAGTACAGGATCCACCCCCTCTCGTACTAAATCTCCCCTTCCGGAATCAGAGCCAACCCCCATTAGATCTGAATATCCTGATTTGGCGCCACTTCAGACTTCCGGTCAAGCTTCTTCTAGCTCGACCCGAAGTGTTTTATTTACTACCTTTTCCCAAAACCAAGCTCCCACATCCTCACACCCTATTTCTCCCCGACTGGAACCCATAACTGACGCCCTTCCACGTAGCCCCATACAAACCCGACAACTGACCGGTACCCAACAATTAAAACACTATCAGATGCCTCTTCGTCTGAATCCCGGGTCAGCCTATATTGATGCCGCAGGTCAAATGGCACATGCTGACCCAGTCTTTGTATATGTCCCGTTCACTACAACCGATCTCTTAAATTGGAAGACCCACAATTCCTCGTATACTGAGAAACCACAAGCTATGACTGATCTGTTCACCTCGATAGTTCAGACACATAATCCGACATGGGCTGATTGCCAGCAGTTATTAATGACTTTGTTTAACAATGAGGAAAGGACAAGAATTAATCAAGCAGCCATTAAAGCGCTAGAGGATAGAGCCCGTGCTTTGAATCAAGCTAATCCAGCAGCATGGGCCGCAACACATTATCCTAACACCGATCCCGATTGGAATGTAAATGGTGCTGATATGGTTCAACTCAGAGCCTATAGAGACGCTATAATTGCTGGCATGAAAGCCGGAGGAAAGAAAGCTATTAACATGTCGAAGACAGTTGAGGTGATTCAGAAAAGTGATGAAGCGCCCAGTGTCTTTTATGACCGATTATTGGAGGCATACCGCTTGTATACCCCCTTTAATCCGGAAGACGCAGATAATTCCCGAATGGTGAACTCCGCCTTTGTCAGCCAAGCTTACGGAGATATTAAGCGCAAGCTACAAAAGTTAGAAGGGTTTGCAGGAATGTCTATCACCCAACTAATGGAGGTAGCGAATAAAGTGTATATGAATAGGGAAACAGAAAGTAAGAAAGAGGAAGAGCGCAAGATGCGTAAAAAGGCTGATATGCTAGCGGTAGCGATCGCAGGCGTAGATAGACGGGGCCCAGATACAGGCGATAGTAGATGGAATAGGGAGCCTTTGAGTAGGAATCAGTGCGCGTATTGCAAGGAAGAAGGGCATTGGAGGAACGAGTGTCCGCAAAGAGAGCAGTACGAGAGAGACCAACCCAGGGCAGGTTACGGAAACTTTAGAGGCAGAGCGAGAGGTAGAGGAGGCCCCGAAGGGAGTAATGGTAATAGAGGGAGCAATGGGAACAGAGGAAGTGTTAGGGAAGATAGGTATTTCCCAGCAGCGCAAAGGTCCCGCGATAGAGAAGGTAGGGACTTTGTAGGATTGGCTGACACGGTCATGGAGGACTATTGATACCGACCGGGCTCCATCCCCCTTGGTCGAGCGGAGCCTATGGTCGATGTATCAATAGGGGGAAAAAGGAGTGCGTTCATGATCGACACTGGTGCTGAACATTCGGTGGTGACTAATCTAGTTGCTCCTCCATCTGGAAGGACTATTACTGTGATAGGAGCAACTGGAAGAAGTGCTGAAAAACCGGTTCTTAAAAGTCGACTCTGTACATTGGGAGGCCACGTAGTAAAACATCAATTCCTTTATATGCCTGAATGTCCAGTCCAATTGCTGGGACGTGATATGCTATCTAAATTACAAGCGCAGATTACGTTCCTACCAAATGGAACAACATCCTTAAAGTTTAATGGACCTTCAGGTATTATGACATTATCCGTACCAAAGGAAGAAGAGTGGCGACTTTATACAGCGTTGACTAGCCAAAACTCTAGGAGTGATGAGTCCTTATTCAATATACCAGGAGTTTGGGCAGAGAACAACCCACCAGGACTGGCCCGCAATATTCCACCTATTAAAATTGAACGAAAACTTGGGGTTTATCCAGTGAGCCTAAGACAATATCACATCCCGCAGAAGGCTAAGAAGAACATACAATCTTATCTGGATAAGTTCATACGGTATGGTATCCTAAAATTCTGTACTTCCCCCTGGAACACCCCATTGCTGCCTGTTCAAAAGCCCGGTACAGATGAGTATCGACCTGTGCAGGACTTGAGAGCAGTCAATGATGCGGTTGTTAGTATACATCCAGTCGTACCCAATCCATATAACCTGCTTGCTTTAATTCCGGGCGGGGCTACTTACTTTACAGTCTTAGACCTCAAAGATGCCTTCTTTTGCCTCCGAATTGCCGCAGAAAGTCAATGTATTTTCGCTTTCCAATGGGAGAACGCTGTAACGGGCTCAAAACGCCAAATGACCTGGACGAGACTGCCCCAAGGGTTTAAAAATTCACCTACCCTATTTGGTTCAGCTCTAAGTCAAGATCTACTGGATTTCGAGTCCATCCCAGGAGAGTGTGTATTGTTACAGTATGTAGATGACTTGTTGATAGCAGCAGTTACAAAAGAAATATGTCAGCAAGCAACGCACGATCTACTACACATTCTCTGGAAGGCAGGATACAAGGTGTCTAGAAAGAAGGCTCAGTTGTGTTTGCCAACTGTCAAATATCTGGGATTCCATATCTCTGAAGGTCAAAGAATTATGGGGCCAGAGAGAAAAGAAGCTGTGTGCCAAATACCGATACCCAAGAATAGAAGACAAGTGCGAGAATTCTTGGGGGCAGCAGGCTTCTGTAGGATATGGATTCCCAGCTACGCGATACTGGCAAAACCTCTGTATGCAGCTATCAAAGGTACAGAGCACGACCCCTTCTTATGGACTCAAGAACAGCAAACGGCATTTGAAGATGTGAAGAAGGCTTTGATGAGTGCCCCAGCATTAGGTCTACCTGATCACACACGACCATTCTACCTGTATGTACATGAGCAAAGAAGAATGGCTGTGGGAGTATTGACACAGTACTTGGGATCATGGCAAAGACCTGTTGCCTACATGTCTAAGCAACTGGATGCAGTGGCCAGCGGACTTCCACCTTGTTTAACCCCTTAAGGACACATGACGTGTGTGACATGTCATGATTCCCTTTTATTCCAGAAGTTTGGTCCTTAAGGGGTTAAGAGCCGTAGCTGCAGCCGCCCTGCTAGTAGCTGAAGCCGATAAACTCACTCTGGGTCAAGAACTTTATGTACGAGTCCCACATGCAGTACAGACGTTGTTGGATTACAAAGGAAATCATTGGTTTAGTAACAGCCGTATGACCAAGTATCAAGCAATGTTGTGTGAAAACCCAAGAGTGCATTTAGAGACTGTAAACACCTTAAATCCAGCTACCCTTTTGCCACAACCTACTGAAAGTCAACATGATTGTTTGGAAGTAATGGATGAAGTATTTTCAAGTAGACCAGATCTTCGTGATTTTCCCATCCAGAACCCCGATGTTCAATATTACACCGACGGCAGTAGTTATGTGAAAGAAGGGATCCGCTATGCAGGATATGCAGTAACAACAATAGACAAGGTGATAGAAGCTCGGCCACTGGCGAAAGGAACATCAGCACAAAAAGCAGAATTGATAGCACTGACACGAGCGTTACAATTGGCTGAAGGTTTAAGAGTGAACATCTACACGGACTCCAAGTATGCGTTTTTAACCACTCATGCCCACGGAGCTTTGTATAAAGAAAGAGGACTATTGAATTCAGAAGGCAAAGAAATCAAATATGCAGCTGAAATCCTACAACTATTGGAAGCAGTGTGGGAGCCGAAAGAAGTCGGTATCATACATTGTCGAGCGCATCTGAGAGGAGATGGTGATGTAACTAAAGGAAATCGGATGGCAGACAGTACAGCTAAGCGTGCCGCTGAATCAGGAAGACAGGAGTATGTAGGGCATATAGCTGCTCTTATACCAACTCCACTGTCTCAATGGACTCCAGTTTATACAGCTCAAGAAGAGGAGTGGTTAAAGACTGAACCTGGAAAGTATTTGGAGAACAAATGGTATCAGTTAGAAGATGGAAGAATAGTCATTCCAGCATCACTAGCGGTAGAAATTGTCCAAAACTATCACAACGGGACACATTCTGGGAGAGACAGCACAGAAGAATCTCTCAGAAAACATTTCTACATACCAAGATTGTCCAACTTGACTCAGGCCATTGTACGAAGATGTGTAACGTGTGCTAAAAATAATGCAAGACAAGGACCAGTAAAGCCACCAGGAGTCCAGTTTATGGGGGGACTCCCCATGTCCGATTTACAAATTGACTTTACAGTGATGCCTCAGTCGGGTGGACATCGTTACCTGCTGGTAATTGTGTGCACCTATTCAGGCTGGGTAGAAGCATGTCCTACTCGTACAGAGAAAGCAGGAGAAGTTGTGAGATTCCTGTTACGAGAAATAATACCCCGATATGGACTACCCTGCTCTATAGGATCGGACAATGGTCCAGCTTTTGTTCATCAGTGCCTACAACAACTGACTCATATGCTTGGTATAAAGTGGAGGCTTCATACTGCATATAGACCCCAGAGTTCTGGTAAGGTAGAGAGAATGAATAGAACTATTAAGAATCAGTTGGCTAAAATGTGTCAGGAAACCCAACTTAAGTGGAACGTTCTCTTACCCATAGCTCTATTGCGAATCCGCAGTACCCCTACCAGAAGGATGGGCCTCTCTCCTTTTGAAATCATGTATGGGCGACCACCTCCCGTACTTGGTAACTTAAGGGGGGATTTGAGTCAGTTGGGAGAAGGAATTACCCGGTAGCAGGTTGTAGAGTTGGGTAAGACTATGGAGGAGGTACAGAAATGGGTACAAGATAGATTACCTGTGAATATTTATCCCCCAGTTCATAGTTACCATCCAGGAGACCAAGTGTGGATTAAAGAGTGGAATAATGTACCGTTAGGGCCCAAGTGGAGAGGTCCTTATGTTGTTCTTTTGTCTACCCCTACAGCGATAAAAGTAGCCGAAGTGACTCCGTGGATACATCACTCCAGGGTTAAACCAGCAGCAGTCGATTCTTGGCAAGTTACAGCAGATCCAGAGAATCCCTGCAAGATCCGGTTAAAACGCACGACTCAGTCGGAGTAACGAGGAACTTTGTGGATTACAAAATTTTATTGTTACAGAGATTTGGTGAAGTGAGTGTTTAGACGGCCATAATAAAGCCTGTCCGCCCACCGACATATAGTGTATAAGCCAGGGAAAGTCTCGAAGGGACTCCTGTGAAGACGAGCAGAACTCCATTCCCTGCAGCCCTTACATCCTGGAAGCTGAGGTGCCTTCGCACGGACGAAGACTGAGGATGACGACGAAAGATGTGTTTTTGATAGTGTTTATTTATGTGTATTTTTATATTCAGGAAGGTAGAGGTACCGACACTCCTAGCTGTGAGGTATGCATTAAGACTACAAGAACAGGTAACCATATTTCCCAAACCCTAATTTGGCATTCACAATACAAGTGTAAAGGAGATGTATCAAGATGTAGATACCTTAATATAGAATATAGTGTGTGCCATTTAGGAGTAGGAGAACCTAGGTGCTTCAGTCCGGAGTATCAACCTCGTACAATTTGGTTGACTCTCAGGAATGGAGATCCTCAGGGGACCCTAATTAACAAGACAGTATTAGAATCCGTATATTCTTCGGGTGTTCTGCTATTTGATGCATGTAAGGCGATATCAAGTGGTAGAAAGCCGTGGAATGTATGTGGGGATCTTAGATGGGAGAGGACGTATGGGTCTAACGATAAATATATTTGTCCCAGTAGTAAAAATAAATATGTGAGTCCTAGATGCCCAAATAGAGATTATAACTTTTGCCCATATTGGTCTTGTGTGGGGTGGGCAACTTGGGGACAGACAGTAGACAAGGACATGATAGTGACTAAGTTGCCTACCAGCCCATATTGTAAGTCTATGGAATGCAATCCAGTCCACATACTTATAAATAACCCCGACAAGTTCTTAGACAAGTATGGTAATTTATTTGGGTTTCAAATATATGGGACGGGTTTAGATCCTGGGACAATATTGTTTATAGGGATAGAGACTGATACGGTATCCTCCCACACTCATCAAGTATACCATTCCTTTTATGAAGAGATGAGTATAGATAATAAGATCCCCCATAATGCTAAAAACCTGTTCATTGATTTAGCCGAAAGTATTGCCGGTAGTCTTAATGTTACCAACTGCTATGTGTGTGGAGGTACTAACATGGGAGACCAATGGCCTTGGGAAGCAAAGGAGGTAATGTCCGGTTCTGAGGCAGTTGACCAATTAATATCTACACAAGCCGATTATCATATGAGTGTTAGAGGTAAATCTGAGTGGAGATTAAAGACCTCCATCATAGGTTATGTTTGCATAGCAAGGAAAGGAATAATGTATAATACTTCTGTAGGAGAATTAACTTGTCTAGGGCAAAAAGCTTATGATGATGATACTAAGAATACAACTTGGTGGTCGGCTTCAAATGTCTTAGAACCATCTAACCCGTTTGCTAGATACGCCAATTTAAAGGATGTGTGGTTTGATCTATCCATCACATCTACCTGGAGAGCCCCAGCAAATTTGTACTGGATCTGTGGTAAGAAAGCCTATTCGGAGTTGCCACAGGACTGGGAAGGGGCATGTGTGTTGGGCATGCTCAAACCATCCTTCTTCTTGTTACCTATTGAAACAGGTGAGACTTTAGGTGTTAAAGTATATGATGTGAATCATAGGAAGAAAAGGGGACCCATAGAGATAGGCGCCTGGGAAGATGATGAATGGCCTCCCCAGCGTATTATAGATTATTATGGGCCAGCCACGTGGGCAGAAGATGGTACCTTTGGTTATAGAACCCCTATTTATATGCTCAACCGTATTATAAGATTACAGGCGGTGGTTGAGATTATCACTAACGAGACATCACAAGCGCTCAATCTTCTAGCGAAGCATAATACCAGGATGAGGACAGCAGTCTACCAAAATAGATTAGCCTTGGATTACCTTTTGGCAGTAGAGGGAGGTGTATGTGGGAAGTTTAACCTGAGCAATTGCTGTCTTCAAATAGATGACGAAGGGCAAGCAATAGCTGAGCTTACTAGCCATATGGTTAAACTAGCGCATGTGCCTACTCAGGTATGGAAAGGGTATAATCCAAGTAGTTGGTTTGGTAGCTGGTATGAGTGGTTTGGAGGGCTTAAGGCAGTGGTAGGTGGAGTCCTACTGATTTTAATGTTGTGTCTACTCCTACCGTGTCTTATACCCTTAGTAGTTAGATCTGTGCAAAGTCTGATAGAAAATCTAGCAGAGAGGAAGGCTGCTGCACAGATAATGGCAATTTATAAATATAAGGCTCTAGATCAGGGAGAACCAATGCAGGAAGATGAATGTTGAAGATTCACATCATAAGATAAGTCTGGTCTGGTTCAAGGTAACTTGCGGTGTATGCAAACTAAGGTTAAGTGATGCCTCAAGTAATTGTGAAATATCAAGAGGCATCAAAGGGGGGAATGTGGTGGAATCTCGGTAAAAATAAATTTAGTAGGCCGAGATTACCACGTGGCATGTGTACGTGCATATGCTGACGTATCGATCAGTTGGTTGCACGAGGCAAGATACGATCAGTAGTGTACGGAGCATGTGCAAGAATACAGGATGTAGTATTCCCCTCCTCCATTGTGCTGGACAAGCCATGCGGTCAAGCAGGAAGTTAATTCTTATTTGTATTGATTGGTCAAGAGAATGTGCGGGTGGAGCTTAATATGGGAGGAGTTATGTGCCTATATAAGGAGCCTGCACTATTGTCCGGGGCTCAGAACTTGTTGTATTTTGGTGACGTTAGTCCCTCTGAGTCCCGATCGGTGATCCAATAAAGAATCTCTTCCTTCCTGAAGAAACCTGTGTCCATCTCTCTGTGCTTCGCTTCCGTCAGTTTCTCCCGTATCAGAAGAAGTCTGCATCATTCAAGAAAAACATGATTTTCATGCAGGACAATGCTCCATCACACGCATCAAAGTACTCCACAGTGTGGCTGGCAAGAAAGGGTATAAAAGAAGAAAATCTAATTACATGGCCTCCTTGTTCACCTGATCTGAACCCCATTGAGAACCTGTGGTCCATCATCAAATGTGAGATTTACAAGGAGGGAAAACAGTACACCTCTCTGAACAGTGTCTGGGAGGCTGTGGTTGCTGCTGCACGCAATGTTGATGGTGAACAGATCAAAACACTGACAGAATCCATGGATGGCAGGCTTTTGAGTGTCCTTGCAAAGAAAGGTGGCTATATTGGTCACTGATTTGTTTTTGTTATGTTTTTGAATGTCAGAAATGTATATTTGTGAATGTTGAGATGTTATATTGGTTTCACTGGTAAAAATAAATAATTGAAATGGGTATATATTTGTTTTTTGTTAAGTTGCCTAATAATTATGCACAGTAATAGTCACCTGCACACACAGATATCCCCCTAAAATAGCTATAACTAAAAACAAACTAAAAACTACTTCCAAAAATATTCAGCTTTGATATTAATGAGTTTTTGGGGTTCATTGAGAACATGGTTGTTGTTCAATAATAAAATTAATCCTCAAAAATACAACTTGCCTA
The DNA here is from genome assembly GCF_036172605.1 of Pelobates fuscus. Lineage (NCBI taxonomy): Eukaryota > Metazoa > Chordata > Amphibia > Anura > Pelobatidae > Pelobates > Pelobates fuscus. Next base: position 13,004,820 of record NC_086320.1, read on the forward strand.
ATAATTCTGCACTCCCTGTATTACACCATTATATGATACTATTACTGCCCCCAATATATTACACCATTATATGATACTATTACTGCCCCCCAATATATTACACCATTATATGATACTATTACTGCCCCCCAATATATTACACCATTATATGACACTATTACTGCCCCCAATATATTACACCATTATATGATACTATTACTGCCCCCCAATATATTACACCATTATATGATACTATTACTGCCCCCAATATATTACACCATTATATGACACTATTACGGCCCCCAATATATTACACCATTATATGACACTATTACTGCCCCCAATATATTACACCATTATATGACACTATTACTGACCCCCAATATATTACACCATTATATGATACTATTACTGCCCCCAATATATTACACCATTATATGATACTATTACTGCCCCCCAATATATTACACCATTATATGATACTATTACTGCCCCCAATATATTACACCATTATATGATACTATTACTGCCCTCCCAATATATTACACCATTATATGACACTATTACTGCCCCCAATATATTACACCATTATATGATACTATTACTGCCCCCCAATATATTACACCATTATATGATACTATTACTGCCCCCCAATATATTACACCATTATATGATACTATTACTGCCCCCAATATATTACACCATTATATGATACTATTACTGCCCCCCAATATATGACACCATTATATGATACTATTACTGCCCCCCAATATATTACACCATTATATGATACTATTACTGCCCCCCAATATATTACACCATTATATGACACTATTACTGCCCCCCCAATATATTACACCATTATATGACACTATTACTGCCCCAATATATTACACCATTATATGATACTATTACTGCCCCCCAATATATTACACCATTATATGACACTATTACTGCCCCCCCAATATATTACACCATTATATGACACTATTACTGCCCCCAATATATTACCATTATATGATACTATTACTGCCCCCAATATATTACACCATTATATGATACTATTACTGCCCCCCAATATATTACACCATTATATGACACTATTACTGCCCCCAATATATTACACCATTATATGATACTATTACTGTCCCCAATATATTACACCATTATATGATACTATTACAGCCCCCAATATATTACACCATTATATGACACTATTACTGCCCCAATATATTACACCATTATATGATACTATTACTGCCCCCCAATATATTACACCATTATATGATACTATTACTGCCCCCAATATATTACACCATTATATGATACTATTACTGCCCCCAATATATTACACCATTATATGACACTATTACTGCCCCCAATATATTACACCATTATATGATACTATTACTGCCCCCAATATATTACACCAGTATATGATACTATTACTGCCCCCCAATATATTACACCATATGATACTATTACTGCCCCCAATATATTACACCATTATATGATACTATTACTACCCCCCAATAATATATTACACCATTATATGATACTATTACTGCCCCCAAATATATTACACCATTATATGATACTATTACTACCCCCCAATAATATATTACACCATTATATGATACTATTACTGCCCCCCAATATATTACACCATTATATGATACTATTACTGCCCCCAATATATTACACCATTATATACTATTACTGCCCCCAATATATTACACCATTATATGATACTATTACTGCCCCCAATATATTACACCATTATATGACACTATTACTGCCCCCCAATATATTACACCATTATATGATACTATTACTGCCCCCAATATATTACACCATTATATGATACTATTACAGCCCCCAATTTATTACACCATTATATGATACTATTACTGCCCCCAATATATTACACCATTATATGATACTATTACTGCCCCCCAATATATTACACCATTATATGATACTATTACTGCCCCCCCAATATATTACACCATTATATGATACTATTACTGCCCCCAATATATTACACCATTATATGATACTATTACTGCCCCATATATATTACACCATTATATGATACTATTACTGCCCCCAATATTTTACACCATTATATGATACTATTACTGCCCCCAATATATTACACCATTATATGATACTATTACTGCCCCCCAATACATTACACCATTATATGACACTATTACTGCCCCCAATATATTACACCATTATATGATACTATTACTGCCCCCCAATATATTACACCATTATATGATACTATTACTGCCCCCAATATATTACACCATTATATACTATTACTGCCCCCAATATATTACACCATTATATGATACTATTACTGCCCCCAATATATTACACCATTATATGACACTATTACTGCCCCCCAATATATTACACCATTATATGATACTATTACTGCCCCCAATATATTACACCATTATATGATACTATTACTGCCCCCAATATATTACACCAGTATATGATACTATTACTGCCCCCAATATATTACACCAGTATATGATACTATTACTGCCCCCCAATATATTACACCAGTATATGATACTATTACTGCCCCCAATATATTACACCATTATATGATACTATTACTGCCCCCCAATATATTACACCATTATATGACACTATTACTGCCCCCAATATATTACACCATTATATGATACTATTACTGTCCCCAATATATTACACCATTATATGATACTATTACAGCCCCCAATATATTACACCATTATATGACACTATTACTGCCCCAATATATTACACCATTATATGATACTATTACTGCCCCCCAATATATTACACCATTATATGATACTATTACTGCCCCCAATATATTACACCATTATATGATACTATTACTGCCCCCAATATATTACACCATTATATGACACTATTACTGCCCCCAATATATTACACCATTATATGATACTATTACTGCCCCCAATATATTACACCAGTATATGATACTATTACTGCCCCCCAATATATTACACCATATGATACTATTACTGCCCCCAATATATTACACCATTATATGATACTATTACTACCCCCCAATAATATATTACACCATTATATGATACTATTACTGCCCCCAAATATATTACACCATTATATGATACTATTACTACCCCCCAATAATATATTACACCATTATATGATACTATTACTGCCCCCCAATATATTACACCATTATATGATACTATTACTGCCCCCAATATATTACACCATTATATACTATTACTGCCCCCAATATATTACACCATTATATGATACTATTACTGCCCCCAATATATTACACCATTATATGACACTATTACTGCCCCCCAATATATTACACCATTATATGATACTATTACTGCCCCCAATATATTACACCATTATATGATACTATTACAGCCCCCAATTTATTACACCATTATATGATACTATTACTGCCCCCAATATATTACACCATTATATGATACTATTACTGCCCCCCAATATATTACACCATTATATGATACTATTACTGCCCCCCCAATATATTACACCATTATATGATACTATTACTGCCCCCAATATATTACACCATTATATGATACTATTACTGCCCCATATATATTACACCATTATATGATACTATTACTGCCCCCAATATTTTACACCATTATATGATACTATTACTGCCCCCAATATATTACACCATTATATGATACTATTACTGCCCCCCAATACATTACACCATTATATGACACTATTACTGCCCCCAATATATTACACCATTATATGATACTATTACTGCCCCCCAATATATTACACCATTATATGATACTATTACTGCCCCCAATATATTACACCATTATATACTATTACTGCCCCCAATATATTACACCATTATATGATACTATTACTGCCCCCAATATATTACACCATTATATGACACTATTACTGCCCCCCAATATATTACACCATTATATGATACTATTACTGCCCCCAATATATTACACCATTATATGATACTATTACTGCCCCCAATATATTACACCAGTATATGATACTATTACTGCCCCCAATATATTACACCAGTATATGATACTATTACTGCCCCCCAATATATTACACCATTATATGATACTATTACTGCCCCCAATATATTACACCATTATATGATACTATTACTACCCCCCAATAATATATTACACCATTATATGATACTATTACTGCCCCCCAATATATTACACCATTATATGATACTATTACTGCCCCCAATATATTACACCATTATATACTATTACTGCCCCCAATATATTACACCATTATATGATACTATTACTGCCCCCAATATATTACACCATTATATGACACTATTACTGCCCCCCAATATATTACACCATTATATGATACTATTACTGCCCCCAATATATTACACCATTATATGATACTATTACTGCCCCCAATTTATAACACCATTATATGATACTATTACTGCCCCCAATATATTACACCATTATATGATACTATTACTGCCCCCCAATATATTACACCATTATATGATACTATTACTGCCCCCCAATATATTACAACATTATATGATACTATTACTGCCCCCAATATATTACACCATTATATGATACTATTACTGCCCCCAATATATTACACCATTATATGATACTATTACTGCCCCCAATATATTACACCATTATATGATACTATTACTGCCCCCCAATATATTACACCATTATATGATACTATTACTGCAACCCCAATATATTAAACCATTATATGATACTATTACTGCCCCCAATATATTACACCATTATATGAAACTATTACTGCCCCCCAATATATTACACCATTATATGATACTATTACTGCCCCCCAATATATTACACCATTATATGATACTATTACTGCCCCCCAATATATTACACCATTATATGATACTATTACTGCCCCCAATATATTACACCATTATATGATACTATTACTGCCCCCAATATATTACACCATTATATGATACTATTACTGCCCCCAATATATTACACCATTATATGATACTATTACTGCCCCCAATATATTACACCATTATATGATACTATTACTGCCCCCCAATATATTACACCATTATATGATACTATTACTGCCCCCCAATATATTACACCATTATATGACACTATTACTGCCCCCAATATATTACACCATTATATGATACTATTACTACCCCCCAATATATTACACCATTATATGACACTATTACTGCCCCCCAATATATTACACCATTATATGATACTATTACTGCCCCCCAATATATTACACCATTATATGATACTATTACTGCCCCCCAATATATGACACCATTATATGATACTATTACTGCCCCCCAATATATTACACCATTATATGATACTATTACTGCCCCCCAATATATTACACCATTATATGATACTATTACTGCCCCCCAATATATTACACCATTATATGATACTATTACTGCCCCCCAATATATTACACCATTATATGACACTATTACTGCCCCCAATATATTACACAATTATATGATACTATTACTGCCCCCAATATATTACACCATTATATGACACTATTACTGCCCCCAATATATTACACCATTATATGATACTATTACTGCCCCCAATATATTACACCATTATATGACACTATTACTGCCCCCCAATATATTACACCATTATATGACACTATTACTGCCCCTAATATATTACACCATTATATGATACTATTACTGCCCCCAATATATTACACCATTATATGACACTATTACTGCCCCAATATATTACACCATTATATGATACTATTACTGCCCCCAATATATTACACCATTATATGATACTATTACTGCCCCCAATATATTACACCATTATATGATACTATTACTGCCCCCAATATATTACACCATTATATGATACTATTACTGCCCCCCAATATATTACACCATTATATGATACTATTACTGCCCCCCAATATATTACACCATTATATGACACTATTACTGCCCCCAATATATTACACCATTATATGATACTATTACTGCCCCCCAATATATTACACCATTATATGACACTATTACTGCCCCCCAATATATTACACCATTATATGATACTATTACTGCCCCCCAATATATTACACCATTATATGATACTATTACTGCCCCCCAATATATGACACCATTATATGATACTATTACTGCCCCCCAATATATTACACCATTATATGATACTATTACTGCCCCCCAATATATTACACCATTATATGATACTATTACTGCCCCCCAATATATTACACCATTATATGATACTATTACTGCCCCCCAATATATTACACCATTATATGACACTATTACTGCCCCCAATATATTACACAATTATATGATACTATTACTGCCCCCAATATATTACACCATTATATGACACTATTACTGCCCCCAATATATTACACCATTATATGATACTATTACTGCCCCCAATATATTACACCATTATATGACACTATTACTGCCCCCCAATATATTACACCATTATATGACACTATTACTGCCCCTAATATATTACACCATTATATGATACTATTACTGCCCCCAATATATTACACCATTATATGACACTATTACTGCCCCAATATATTAAACCATTATATGACACTATTACTGCCCCCCCAATATATTACACCATTATATGACACTATTACTGCCCCCCCAATATATTACACCATTATATGATACTATTACTGCCCCCAATTTATTACACCATTATATGATACTATTACTGCCCCCAATTTATTACACCATTATATGATACTATTACTGCCCCCAATATATTACACCATTATATGATACTATTACTGCCCCCCAATATATTACACCATTATATGATACTATTACTGCCCCCCAATATATTACACCATTATATGATACTATTACTGCCCCCAATATATTACACCATTATATGATACTATTACTGCCCCCAATATATTACACCATTATATGACACTATTACTGCCCCCAATATATTACACCATTATATGATACTATTACTGCCCCCAATATATTACACCAGTATATGATACTATTACTGCCCCCCAATATATTACACCATATGATACTATTACTGCCCCCAATATATTACACCATTATATGATACTATTACTACCCCCCAATAATATATTACACCATTATATGATACTATTACTGCCCCCAAATATATTACACCATTATATGATACTATTACTACCCCCCAATAATATATTACACCATTATATGATACTATTACTGCCCCCCAATATATTACACCATTATATGATACTATTACTGCCCCCAATATATTACACCATTATATACTATTACTGCCCCCAATATATTACACCATTATATGATACTATTACTGCCCCCAATATATTACACCATTATATGACACTATTACTGCCCCCCAATATATTACACCATTATATGATACTATTACTGCCCCCAATATATTACACCATTATATGATACTATTACAGCCCCCAATTTATTACACCATTATATGATACTATTACTGCCCCCAATATATTACACCATTATATGATACTATTACTGCCCCCCAATATATTACACCATTATATGATACTATTACTGCCCCCCCAATATATTACACCATTATATGATACTATTACTGCCCCCAATATATTACACCATTATATGATACTATTACTGCCCCATATATATTACACCATTATATGATACTATTACTGCCCCCAATATTTTACACCATTATATGATACTATTACTGCCCCCAATATATTACACCATTATATGATACTATTACTGCCCCCCAATACATTACACCATTATATGACACTATTACTGCCCCCAATATATTACACCATTATATGATACTATTACTGCCCCCCAATATATTACACCATTATATGATACTATTACTGCCCCCAATATATTACACCATTATATACTATTACTGCCCCCAATATATTACACCATTATATGATACTATTACTGCCCCCAATATATTACACCATTATATGACACTATTACTGCCCCCCAATATATTACACCATTATATGATACTATTACTGCCCCCAATATATTACACCATTATATGATACTATTACTGCCCCCAATATATTACACCAGTATATGATACTATTACTGCCCCCAATATATTACACCAGTATATGATACTATTACTGCCCCCCAATATATTACACCAGTATATGATACTATTACTGCCCCCAATATATTACACCATTATATGATACTATTACTGCCCCCCAATATATTACACCATTATATGACACTATTACTGCCCCCAATATATTACACCATTATATGATACTATTACTGTCCCCAATATATTACACCATTATATGATACTATTACAGCCCCCAATATATTACACCATTATATGACACTATTACTGCCCCAATATATTACACCATTATATGATACTATTACTGCCCCCCAATATATTACACCATTATATGATACTATTACTGCCCCCAATATATTACACCATTATATGATACTATTACTGCCCCCAATATATTACACCATTATATGACACTATTACTGCCCCCAATATATTACACCATTATATGATACTATTACTGCCCCCAATATATTACACCAGTATATGATACTATTACTGCCCCCCAATATATTACACCATATGATACTATTACTGCCCCCAATATATTACACCATTATATGATACTATTACTACCCCCCAATAATATATTACACCATTATATGATACTATTACTGCCCCCAAATATATTACACCATTATATGATACTATTACTACCCCCCAATAATATATTACACCATTATATGATACTATTACTGCCCCCCAATATATTACACCATTATATGATACTATTACTGCCCCCAATATATTACACCATTATATACTATTACTGCCCCCAATATATTACACCATTATATGATACTATTACTGCCCCCAATATATTACACCATTATATGACACTATTACTGCCCCCCAATATATTACACCATTATATGATACTATTACTGCCCCCAATATATTACACCATTATATGATACTATTACAGCCCCCAATTTATTACACCATTATATGATACTATTACTGCCCCCAATATATTACACCATTATATGATACTATTACTGCCCCCCAATATATTACACCATTATATGATACTATTACTGCCCCCCCAATATATTACACCATTATATGATACTATTACTGCCCCCAATATATTACACCATTATATGATACTATTACTGCCCCATATATATTACACCATTATATGATACTATTACTGCCCCCAATATTTTACACCATTATATGATACTATTACTGCCCCCAATATATTACACCATTATATGATACTATTACTGCCCCCCAATACATTACACCATTATATGACACTATTACTGCCCCCAATATATTACACCATTATATGATACTATTACTGCCCCCCAATATATTACACCATTATATGATACTATTACTGCCCCCAATATATTACACCATTATATACTATTACTGCCCCCAATATATTACACCATTATATGATACTATTACTGCCCCCAATATATTACACCATTATATGACACTATTACTGCCCCCCAATATATTACACCATTATATGATACTATTACTGCCCCCAATATATTACACCATTATATGATACTATTACTGCCCCCAATATATTACACCAGTATATGATACTATTACTGCCCCCAATATATTACACCAGTATATGATACTATTACTGCCCCCCAATATATTACACCATTATATGATACTATTACTGCCCCCAATATATTACACCATTATATGATACTATTACTACCCCCCAATAATATATTACACCATTATATGATACTATTACTGCCCCCCAATATATTACACCATTATATGATACTATTACTGCCCCCAATATATTACACCATTATATACTATTACTGCCCCCAATATATTACACCATTATATGATACTATTACTGCCCCCAATATATTACACCATTATATGACACTATTACTGCCCCCCAATATATTACACCATTATATGATACTATTACTGCCCCCAATATATTACACCATTATATGATACTATTACTGCCCCCAATTTATAACACCATTATATGATACTATTACTGCCCCCAATATATTACACCATTATATGATACTATTACTGCCCCCCAATATATTACACCATTATATGATACTATTACTGCCCCCCAATATATTACAACATTATATGATACTATTACTGCCCCCAATATATTACACCATTATATGATACTATTACTGCCCCCAATATATTACACCATTATATGATACTATTACTGCCCCCAATATATTACACCATTATATGATACTATTACTGCCCCCCAATATATTACACCATTATATGATACTATTACTGCAACCCCAATATATTAAACCATTATATGATACTATTACTGCCCCCAATATATTACACCATTATATGAAACTATTACTGCCCCCCAATATATTACACCATTATATGATACTATTACTGCCCCCCAATATATTACACCATTATATGATACTATTACTGCCCCCCAATATATTACACCATTATATGATACTATTACTGCCCCCAATATATTACACCATTATATGATACTATTACTGCCCCCAATATATTACACCATTATATGATACTATTACTGCCCCCAATATATTACACCATTATATGATACTATTACTGCCCCCAATATATTACACCATTATATGATACTATTACTGCCCCCCAATATATTACACCATTATATGATACTATTACTGCCCCCCAATATATTACACCATTATATGACACTATTACTGCCCCCAATATATTACACCATTATATGATACTATTACTACCCCCCAATATATTACACCATTATATGACACTATTACTGCCCCCCAATATATTACACCATTATATGATACTATTACTGCCCCCCAATATATTACACCATTATATGATACTATTACTGCCCCCCAATATATGACACCATTATATGATACTATTACTGCCCCCCAATATATTACACCATTATATGATACTATTACTGCCCCCCAATATATTACACCATTATATGATACTATTACTGCCCCCCAATATATTACACCATTATATGATACTATTACTGCCCCCCAATATATTACACCATTATATGACACTATTACTGCCCCCAATATATTACACAATTATATGATACTATTACTGCCCCCAATATATTACACCATTATATGACACTATTACTGCCCCCAATATATTACACCATTATATGATACTATTACTGCCCCCAATATATTACACCATTATATGACACTATTACTGCCCCCCAATATATTACACCATTATATGACACTATTACTGCCCCTAATATATTACACCATTATATGATACTATTACTGCCCCCAATATATTACACCATTATATGACACTATTACTGCCCCAATATATTACACCATTATATGATACTATTACTGCCCCCAATATATTACACCATTATATGATACTATTACTGCCCCCAATATATTACACCATTATATGATACTATTACTGCCCCCAATATATTACACCATTATATGATACTATTACTGCCCCCCAATATATTACACCATTATATGATACTATTACTGCCCCCCAATATATTACACCATTATATGACACTATTACTGCCCCCAATATATTACACCATTATATGATACTATTACTGCCCCCCAATATATTACACCATTATATGACACTATTACTGCCCCCCAATATATTACACCATTATATGATACTATTACTGCCCCCCAATATATTACACCATTATATGATACTATTACTGCCCCCCAATATATGACACCATTATATGATACTATTACTGCCCCCCAATATATTACACCATTATATGATACTATTACTGCCCCCCAATATATTACACCATTATATGATACTATTACTGCCCCCCAATATATTACACCATTATATGATACTATTACTGCCCCCCAATATATTACACCATTATATGACACTATTACTGCCCCCAATATATTACACAATTATATGATACTATTACTGCCCCCAATATATTACACCATTATATGACACTATTACTGCCCCCAATATATTACACCATTATATGATACTATTACTGCCCCCAATATATTACACCATTATATGACACTATTACTGCCCCCCAATATATTACACCATTATATGACACTATTACTGCCCCTAATATATTACACCATTATATGATACTATTACTGCCCCCAATATATTACACCATTATATGACACTATTACTGCCCCAATATATTAAACCATTATATGACACTATTACTGCCCCCCCAATATATTACACCATTATATGACACTATTACTGCCCCCCCAATATATTACACCATTATATGATACTATTACTGCCCCCAATTTATTACACCATTATATGATACTATTACTGCCCCCAATTTATTACACCATTATATGATACTATTACTGCCCCCAATATATTACACCATTATATGATACTATTACTGCCCCCCAATATATTACACCATTATATGATACTATTACTGCCCCCCAATATATTACACCATTATATGATACTATTACTGCCCCCAATATATTACACCATTATATGATACTATTACTGCCCCCAATATATTACACCATTATATGATACTATTACTGCCCCCAATATATTACACCATTATATGATACTATTACTGCCCCCCAATATATTACACCATTATATGATACTATTACTGCCCCCCAATATATTACACCATTATATGATACTATTACTGCCCCCAATATATTACACCATTATATGATACTATTACTGCCCCCCAATATATTACACCATTATATGATACTATTACTGCCCCCCAATATATTACACCATTATATGATACTATTACTGCTCCCAATATATTACACCATTATATGATACTATTACTGCCCCCAATATATTACACCATTATATGATACTATTACTGCCCCCAATATATTACACCATTATATGATACTATTACTGCCCCCAATATATTACACCATTATATGATACTATTACTGCCCCCAATATATTACACCATTATATGATACTATTACTACCCCCCAATATATTACACCATTATATGATACTATTACTGTCCCCAATATATTACACCATTATATGATACTATGCCCCCCAATATATTACACCATTATATGACACTATTACTGCCCCCCCAATATATTACACCATTATATGATACTATTACTGCCCCCAATATATTACACCATTATATGATAATATTACTGCCCCCAATATATTACACCATTATATGACACTATTACTGCCCCCCCAATATATTACACCATTATATGATACTATTAATGCCCCCAATATATTACACCATTATATGATACTATTACTGCCCCCCAATATATTACACCATTATATGATACTATTACTGCCCCCCAATATATTACACCATTATATGATACTATTACTGCCCCCAATATATTACACCATTATATGATACTATTACTGCCCCCCAATATATTACACCATTATATGATACTATTACTGCCCCCAATATATTACACCATTATATGATACTATTACTGCCCCCAATATATTACACCATTATATGATACTATTACTGCCCCCCAATATATTACACCATTATATGACACTATTACTGCCCCCAATATATTACACCATTATATGATACTATTACTGCCCCCCCAATATATTACACCATTATATGATACTATTACTGCCCCCAATATATTACACCATTATATGACACTATTACTGCCCCCCAATATATTACACCATTATATGATACTATTACTGCCCCCCAATATATTACACCATTATATGATACTATTACTGCCCCCAATATATTACACCATTATATGATACTATTACTGCCCCCAATATATTACACCATTATATGATACTATTACTGCCCCCAATATATTACACCATTATATGATACTATTACTGCCCCCCAATATATTACACCATTATATGATACTATTACTGCCCCCCAATATATTACACCATTATATGATACTATTACTGCCCCCAATATATTACACCATTATATGATACTATTACTGCCCCCCAATATATTACACCATTATATGATACTATTACTGCCCCCCAATATATTACACCATTATATGATACTATTACTGCCCCCAATATATTACACCATTATATGATACTATTACTGCCCCCCAATATATTACACCATTATATGATACTATTACTGCCCCCAATATATTACACCATTATATGATACTATTACTGCCCCCCAATATATTACACCATTATATGATACTATTACTGCCCCCAATATATTACACCATTATATGACACTATTACTGCCCCCAATATATTACACCATTATATGATACTATTACTGCCCCAATATATTACACCATTATATGACACTATTACTGCCCCCCAATATATGACACCATTATATGATACTATTACTGCCCCCAATATATTACACCATTATATGATACTATTACTGCCCCCCAATATATTACACCATTATATGATACTATTACTGCCCCCAATATATTACACCATTATATGATACTATTACTGACCCCAATATATTACACCATTATATGATACTATTACTGCCCCCCCAATATATTACACCATTATATGATACTATTACTGCCCCCAATATATTACACCATTATATGATACTATTACTGCCCCCCCAATATATTACACCATTATATGATACTATTACTGCCCCCCAATATATTACACCATTATATGATACTATTACTGCCCCCCAATATATTACACCATTATATGATACTATTACTGCCCCCCAATATATTACACCATTATATGATACTGATGTAGAATTATTAAAAAACCTTATTGTACTTGTATTCAATTATTGCACTAACTCCATTTTAACCTTATGCTGTGACAATCCTCCATTTTGTCCTCCTAACCTGACTTGTTCATTTTAAAACTACATTACATGACAGTATTTCTCAGCACATCTAATACAATAGACAAGGACAGTATTCTCCATAAGGATATGACTAACCCAGGAACTGTTGAATTTCCCCTAACTCGCAACATAATATAATTTAAAGGCCATGAGAACACAGTAGTAATGAAATGTTCTATTCATAAGAGACCTTGCACCTAACCACGAGATTTGACATCACCGACCGAGTAAAATGACGCTCAAGACCCCTTGTCCCCCACCCGTGTCCGGAAAAGTACCACCTCTTGGTGGGAGGACACGGAACTAACCACTTAGCTTTTGATCCAATTAATTATATTGATAGGTGGACACTAACCCAGACACTTAACAATTAATCCAATTAATGATGTTTATTCACTGATATCTTGATAATCAATGATGACGAAAATGTCTCTTAAAAGGGCCTGCGCGCCCGCTGATTCTGCACTTGCCAATAAATTTCCTCGAAGTTATTTTAACCTGAACTCCGTGTGTCAGACTGAATTACTTCAGCGTATATACGCAATTCAATTCTCTTTAATTTGGACAGGAACAGATAGACACTTAAACATTTTGGTTTACTGAAAAAGTACCATAACAACTTTGGCGCCCGAACAGGGACTCCGGGCTATGTCTGGCCGGTGAGCCGTCCTAAGGAAGACAAGGGTGGACGGAGGAATCCAGGGGGAAGGAAAGGGAGACTGATCACCTCCAGTTACACGGTAGAGACTTCTGCAGAGCCACCGGTACGTTCCGGCCCCTTTGATTGACCCGTCCACGTGTCTGTGACTGCTTCCCGGGAGGACATCAAAGACAGGTAATATCTTGCCCGGAGTCTTATTACCCATTTGTTACCTGCATTTAGTCTATCTGTTGCCTGGGTGTGTCTAGTTTGGTTGCCCGGGCTGAATGTTTATTTGTTTCCCCTTTTTGGGATAAAGGGGGGGGTGGTGGACCAGTGGTAGTTTGCTTGAGGGTCCTGTGTTTGTCTGTTTTCCCCTTTTTGGGATAAAGGGGGGGTGGACCCGAGGGATTTGCCTGAAGTCCTGTTGCCTGTTTTACTCCTTTTAGGAGCCACGTGTTTGTGGCTGTAGGGAAAAAGGGGGGTTGACCTGTGGATGTGTTCCTGGGGGTCTTCTTTGCCTGTTTACTTCTTTTAGGAGCCTCGTGGCTGTGGCTGTAAGGAAAAAGGAGTTTGTGGAATTGTGGGATCTGTGTAGAATCATAGTTTCCTGTGATCCAATTTTGTGTCACTTTGATAGCCTAGCTAGCTTCACTGTGCGCTTTCGGACCATCCAGCTCTAGTTGAGTTGGGGACGTCCTGACCCGGACCATCCAGCTCTAGTTGAGTTGGGGACGTCCTGACCCGGACCCTTCGGCTCTAGTTGAGTTGAGAGGTCCACTGATTATTTTAACTGTGATAGGAGACTTAGCCTTGTGGCAGGGGACTCAGTTTCCTGGGGGGATTCAGGCAGGCATTGCTTGTTTTCCGCATCACGTGGTAGTGAGACTTATAGAGTGGGTTTTATAAGGGCACTACGGGAGTGAGGGTGGCGTGGCCACTTTAAGTGGACTGCTGTAACGAGGGAGGCTAGAAAGGATTTCGGACCGGTGTTAGCTGTTATCCTTGGCCGCTGGTAGTGAGACTTGAGGAAGTCATTCTCCGAGCGGGGACACTACGAGGTTGAGAAAGGTGACTTTGGAGTAAGCACATGTAGAATGAAAGGGATTACTGTTGATTTCATTTGAACTGTGATGCATGCACTGTATTTCAACTGTACTGTTGTCTTGTTTGTTTAATGTGGAGTCATTTAAACTCCTGTATCTGTCTCTAAGGATTTTTCTTTCCTTACTCTTTACCTTTTCTACACTTCCTGTACTATTATACTATCCACTCCCATTCCTCTTAATAGAGAAGTGATTGGTCACACACTTCTCACCTCGCTCCAATCCGTGTCTACCACCCCGGGTAGGCGGATTCAGTGACTAGTCTACGTTTTGGGAAGACGCACTTGAGAAAGACCCACGATTCTCAGGTGGCAGTCGAGCATTGTAGACGTTCTGGTTCAATTTTCCTTATCTTTCCCTATATCTGGGACGCTGGTGTAGGGGAGAAGGGATTATGGGGCAGGATTTAGGTAAGCCCAGTAAGGGCTGGTTAGCATGTGATTTAGTTGATGACAGAGAGGGTGAGGAGATGGTTAAAGGTGTTGAACAGATTGCAAAAGTTTGTAAAATTGCTGTGCCGACATGTGGTAGGTTACAACCAGAAAGTTGGCGTAGATTGTTGATGGAAAAGAAAGGCAAGCTTGCAAATTATAATTTATTAAAAACAGCTGAAGCATGGTACAGAGTAGCAAAGGCTATTCAGCAAGAAGGTTGGGTTGAGGAAGAAATAATTCACAAGGGTGTGAAATTGTTTGTGTACCATAATAGTTGTGTTGCTGGGGCTCTTCCTCAGCCAGCGCCCCAAAATGGCGCCCGGGGGATGTCTATCCCAAAGGTCCAGTCAGCAATGGGAGATTGCCAGCTGACTATGTATCCCACTCCCAATCCTCCCAATCCCCATCCCGTCACCTCTCCCGTTTGCCCGGTCCTAAATTCTGATGGATCCTACTTTTCCCCTTCTCCTTCCCTAACATTCCCATCATCCTCATCCATCCCCAAGCCACCTTCTGAGTCTAATGCTAACATCTCATCTGCCATTCCTTCCTCACACTTTGTCTCCGTAGATAATCCTACCCTCCCATCTGCATCTGCCCAGTTCACTAACCCCTCCTCTCCTGCCACTGTCAATCTTGCTGATCCCACTCCGGCTCCTCCTTCTTCACCCGCCTCTACTGACTCTTCTCCACCCTCTCCCTCGCCCGCCCCGACCACAGCCCAGTTTCCCACCCCCTCTGCTAATCCCTCCCCAACCTCACTGCCCACTCCAGGTTCCGCCCCAACTCCCACCCAAATGGCCTGGCCATACCCCTTCCCATACCCCTATCCTCACTGGCCATACCCCTTTCCCCAAGCCACTCCCCAGGTTCCGGTCATGCCCAGTCCGGTTCAGTCTGCCCCGGATGTGCCCACATCCAACATGGCCGCCACGTCTTCCCTTAACCCCAATGCAACTTCCTTCCCCGCCTCCAATATGGCGGCCCCCAGCCATTCAGCACCCCTGATGCCGGTGCTTCCCGGTGATTACCGGTCCCAAGATTATGACCCAATGGCAACTCCCGCCTCCGGAGCTCCCTCCTATCCCCCGGCCCTGTCTCCTCAGGTGATCCCCTCACGCAGAAGGTCCCAGATAATAGAGCTAGATGAGGGAGAGGATGACAGGCTGTCCCAGGTTTCAATGGAGGCTGCGAGAGCCCACCGTTCTATTGAAGATCCCTTCGGCCATCAGGGTCGGGGAGAACAGGCCCCTCCTAAATATGTCGCTTTTAACCCCACACAAGCTAGTGCTTTAATGAAATCTCTCCCTGACCCAGAGAAACAGCCTATGCCTTTTTACCGAGGGATAGTTCAGATACAAAAGACTTATTCCGCCGCCTGGCGTGACCTACTGAGCATTTGTGCTATTAAAGCAGGGGATGCATATTGGCCCAGCATGGCCCGCCACCTCAGTACAGATCTGCTTACAAGTGATGTTGATTATCCCTCCGGAGTAACCTTTTGCAATCAATTGAGAGATTGGGCTAAGGATAAACTTGCAGATCAAGCTGCTGGCCTTACTGATGTTGTGCAAGACAAAGGAGAATCAGTGGAAAGGTTTCATGCAAGATTATATCAAATGTTTACAGATTTGGGATTTGATCTCACTGACAAAATTCATTCACAAATGCTATCAGGTGCGTTTGTCCAAGGTGTTAAGGATTCCATACGCAAGGGAATCATTGCTGCACGCCCTGAATACAAGGTTGTTCCCCTAGATACGTTACTCCTAGTTGCTAGAGGTTTGGAATCTGCCCAAACCCCCAGAAGACCCAATTCAGCTCCTCTCATGGTGGCCCGTGCCACCCCCATCGCCCCTGGCACCAAGGGTGTCAAGTTAGAGGACGTATCATGTTTTAATTGTGGGGCTAAGGGACACTACAGAAGTGACTGTCCAGAACCCAAAAGGGAACCGGGGGAGCCCAAAAAGTTTCCTACAGGGGAGCCCAAAAAGTTTCCCAAGCCTGCCCCGGCCCCTAAGACCATGAAAACGGTTCCAATTGTTGAGGAACCAGATGATGATTAGGAAATTGGCAAACCTGTGTCATTAACCCCTGTCATGGCAGTGTTTACAGGGGATAAGGGAGGGGGGCCACTTGCCACAGTAACTTTACCCATTGAAGGCCAACCTACCACGTTTCTTATTGACACAGGCGCAGCCCGAAGTGTTCTCAGAGAACAAGACCTGCCAGACCCATCTTTCTTGTCAAGTATTGATGTCTCCTGTGTTGGAGTGGATGGCCAACCGAGACACAGTCCTCTAACAACCCCTCTGCGGGTTGGCACAAGCTTACTTGCTCGTTTTGTAGTTTCCTCCACATGCCCAATTAACCTGTTAGGCGCTGATGTCCTTTCACGCCTACAGGCGTCTATAACCTTCACTCCAGATGGACAGGTAGAAATGTCTACACCTCTATCTGTTTCTGACACTTCAGCCCTGTGCTCCATACCTTTGATGCTGCAATTAGATATATCCAATGAGCAAGCAGCAGAACCTAGGTCCAATTTCCCAGATGAGTTAAAAACTCAGGTGCCTGCTAAGTTATGGTCCTCAGGCCCAGAGGATATAGGTCATCTAAATGTCCCACCTGTGGTGGTTAAGCTTATCCCAGGAGCTAAGTTACCAAGGAAACCACAATATCCTCTAAAACCAGCACAGGCTGCAGCCATTTCTATTCACATCAAAGCGCTCCTGGAAAAGGGTGCTTTAGTGGAGTGTAAATCAGAATGTAATACTCCATTATTTCCTGTGAAGAAAAAGACTCTAAAAGGTGAGCCAGTAAAGTACAGGATGGTTCAGGATCTCCGTGCAGTCAATGAAGCCACTGTCCTGGACACCCCTCTTGTACCAAACCCCCATACCCTGCTCTCTGGAGTCCCACCTTCTGCAAAGTATTTCACAGTCATTGATCTAGCTAATGCCTTTTTCAGTGTTCCACTGGATCCATCCTGTCAATACCTGTTCGCTTTCACCCATGAAATGCAACAATATACATGGACTGTCATGCCCCAAGGGGCACAAAATTCTCCAAGTCAATTTGCCAAAGCTATGTGTACTATTCTTGACCCATGGCAAGCTGAACATCCAGAAGTTGTTTTACTCCAGTATGTGGATGATTTGTTGCTCTGTGGAGATGATATACCCACTACTGAAAAATGTTCAATCAGTCTGCTTTGCTATTTGGCAGAACAAGGATGCAAAGCTTCACTTCTCAAGCTGCAATTCTGTCAACCTTCTGTGATTTTCCTTGGACATTGCCTATCTCAAGGTACCAGACATCTCACTCGGGACCGAGTCAGAACAATTCTGGACATTCAACCCCCAAGGACTTCAAAATCTCTTCATGCCTTCTTAGGCCTCATTTCCTACTGCAGAGCATGGATCCCAGAGGCCTCTCTGCTTATGCAACCTCTCTACGATGCACTCAAGTCAGATCCATTCGGCCTGACCAACGAAGCTCTGGACAATTTCAAATCTCTTAAGCGTGCCATTGCTTCTGCTCCTGCCTTGGGCCTACCTGATTACTCCAAACCTTTCAAATTATTTGTCTCTGAAAGACAAGGCCACGCAACAGGAGTTCTCACCCAAACCAATGACTTAAGAGGCCGCCAGAGGCCTATTGGATATTTCTCATGTCAACTGGACATTGTGGCCAGAGGGACCCCTTCCTGTCTCAGGGCTGTTTTTGCTGCAAGAGAGCTCATAGAAAGAACCTCAGACCTGGTCCTTGGCCACCCCCTGGTTGTTTTGGCCCCTCATGACATTTCTGCCATCATCAACCAAGTCCAGCTCAAGCACGTGTCTCCAGCCAGACACCTACGCCTGCAGTGCCATCTTCTTCTACCTGACAACATTTCCATCCAAAGATGTCAAGTTCTTAACCCATCCACTCTTCTTCCACTCCCTGAGGGGGGTATCTATTATGGATTTATCACAGATGAAACCTACATTTACCTGCTTTGTGGATGTATCAAGAAAGTCATGCATCCACATTTGACATTTTATGAAGATGAAAAGCCTCTCTGTGAAGGCCCAGATTACGCCTTCTGTACCATGTGGTACAAACCAGACATTACTCCCGAGCCTTGCTATGAAGATGAGCTCTACCATTGGACTGATGTTAAGCTCACTGCTCAAGATTTCTATTGTGACTCTGAAGGCAATAGCATGGTCTTGGTCCAATTACCTCAACAACTTAACTACCTTTACCGCCATTGGGATACTGCTATCCCACATATTCCTGTTACCAAATTGAAGACAAAGTCATGGAATGATCTTGGGCCCATGGCAAAGTTATGGGCCACCATGGATGAAGAACAGCTACAGGAAAATGGTATTGTCAAATACCCAACAACTGACCTTCTAGAAGCATGGCCACGCCACTTCCTAGAAAAAGAATTTAAAGACCTAGTTATAACAAATGACTATGACCCAGAAACTCCTCATGACTGTTTCGAACAGATGAAAATGGAAACAGTACACTTACCAACTGTGCATGAGAATCCATTACCGGATCCGGATTTTACTCTGTTTGTGGACGGTTCAAGGTATGCTGATGAAGAAGGAAAATACCATACAGGATATGCCGTAACCACAACAGAGGAAGTTCTCAAGTCATCACCTCTACCGCCAGCAATGTCTGCGCAAGAAGCTGAATTGCAAGCCCTGACTTCAGCATGCAAGATTTCCAAGGGAAAGCGTGCCAACATCTATACAGATTCAAGATATGCTCTGGGTGTGGCACATGACTTCGGTCTCATTTGGAAGACAAGAGGATTTCTTACCACTGCCGGTACACCAGTCAAACACAGCTCTGCAATCAAGGAACTAATGGATGCCCTCCTACTCCCTGAAGAAGTGGCCGTTTTGAAAGTAAAGGCACATGGGAAATTGGATTCAGATGAAGCAAAGGGCAACCATTTGGCTGATCAGGCTGCTAAGCAAGCAGCCAGAGATTTGCAGGAAGTGGACGAAGAAGTGTCCGGTCAAGAAGAAGAAGTTCCTATCTTTACCTTACAAACTCTTCCTACTGACCTAAGAATTCTACGAGAACAACAAGCTACAATTACCCCTGAAGAAATCCAGAAATGGAAGAAGAAAGGAGCTGTCCTAAAGGACGGAATTTACTACAACAATTCTAAATTTTGCCTTCCAAGAAGCTTATACCCAGCAGTTGTCCAATGGGCCCATGGGCCTGCACATCTGTCAAAAGACCTAATGGCCGCCCTCATTCAAAAATATTATGAAGCACCTGGAATCACAACCCTGATCAACAGCTTCTGCAGGGCCTGTGTCATTTGTGCAAAATGTAATCCAGGAAGACCAATCAAGGTGCCTGCAAAGCACCTAGCAAAACCCATGTACCCATTCCAGAGAATTCAAATTGATCATATCCAAATGCCCAAGAGTGGGTCTCATGAATATGCACTAGTAATGGTGGATATGTTTTCAGGCTGGCCAGAAGCCTACCCTGTAGCCAATATCACTGCAAAAACAACCGCAAGACGCCTACTTACAGACATTGTATGTAGATTTGGACTTCCAGAAGTCATTGAAAGTGATCAAGGCCCAGCCTTTACAGCAACAGTGACTAAAGAAATTTGGACTGCTCTGGGAGTGACCCTAGCCTTCCACACCCCTTACCACCCACAAAGTAGTGGTAAAGTAGAGCGCATGAATGGCACTCTAAAAGCCAGAATGTTAAAAATGTCACAAGAAACAAAAATGCCCTGGCCAGAAAGTCTGTCAATAGCTTTGTTCAGCGTTAGGCACACACCTAGAGGGAAACACTCGTTATCCCCATATGAAATTCTATTTGGGACAGCACCCAGGCTAGGTTGTTATTATCCACAGCAGTTACAGCTTCAATCAGATGTTTTAGTAGACTATGTAACTGAACTTGCAAGTGCCTTGAACAAAATACATGCCCAAGTTTTCTCTTCAATTCCAGATCCTGATCTGAACACAGGTACCCATAACCTGCTTCCCGGAGATTGGGTTCTGGTTAAGAAGTTCGTGCGGAAAAGCACCCTGGAACCAAGATTTGACGGGCCATTCCAAGTTCTCCTGATCACCGCAACTTCCGTCAAATTGGCCGGCAGGCCACATTGGATCCACGCTTCCCACTGCAAGAAGTCTCCTGCCCCAGAGGAAGCAGATACCGCACAACCATGTACCTCTGGTACATTGTCTCCTTAATTAGTTTAATTAAGGCCCAGCAAGTAGCCATCACTAAAGATGCTAGTGGGTACACCTTCTGGTATAATTCATCATGTACCCGTGTGGCTACCTATACCTTTGATTATTGTGACATCGTAGAATGCCCATTCACTACAACACAGATCCAGAATATCTATAGAGATATCCCTCATGCAAAAGATCCATATGTTTGTGTAGTTGACAAACAATGGGGACATGATTGTGGCCATTGGGGGGCGGCGGGATGGAATGCCGGACCTTCCTGGGGCTACAAGCCAAAAAGTGCCTTATCTAAAGTAGATGATCATGGTAGGTCCCTCCTTCAAAGAATGACTCTGAGAAAGCCTGGAGGAGGCACACCAATGAAATTAATTCTTAATGTTGAACATCCAAGCCCAACAGATGCAGACCAGTATGTATTGGGAATGTACTGGAAAAAGGGCCACTATACTAAATTAGGGCATTTCTACCTTAAAGATATGTGTAATTCCCCTGAGTGGCGAGGAGCTACTCATATGGTCACAAACCCATTAAAACCACACATCCAGTCCTTTAAGGACATGATGGCCATTGCTAACCCCACCTTTGAAGATACTATGGCCGCTGAAACAGGTTTTAATGATGTTAACCTATGGTTAGAATGGATGAAATATAATGCCAACAAACATAACCGAACCGCATGCTATGTGTGTGGTGGTGCCCGGCCTCATCTGGGCACTGTACCTTTAACCCTGCCAGTAGATGATGAAAAATGCATTTTAAGTCTTTTTGCCTACCAATATAATTTCAACAGGTCTCAATGTCAAGCATGGACAACGGAGTATCCTCTTATAGCCAAAAATGTAAGACCTCCTCATGGTGTTACTGTATATAAAGGTAATTACACTTGCTATGCCAAACATGATGGGATTGGTAAATTTGTGGGTAACTTTTGCGCAGGTTATTGTAGTACATACAGAACTGTTCCTGTACGTTTGCTGCAGCAGCACACTAGGTCACTGGGAGATATTTACTGGTTGTGTGGGGATTTACAGTTAAGATCCAGAATGGACACAGAATGGTGGGGGGAGTGTACATTGGCCAAGGTCATTATGCCTATACACATTATTTCTGACACACACACCAACACCCATGAGTCCAGCCACACTAAGGCCAAGCGTGAAGCCCCAGTAAAAGGAAGTTTTGACCCTCACATTTACATTGATGCCATTGGGGTGCCTAGGGGGGTACCCAATGAATTTAAAGCAAGAGATGAAGTTGCTGCAGGATTTGAATCAATTTTTACCATAGTTACTGCAAACAAGAACTTAAATTGGATAAACTACATTTATTACAATCAACAGCGTTTTGTTAATTACACCAGAGATGCCCTCCAGGGATTAGCCGAACAATTGCAGGCAACATCCCAAATGGCCTTCCAAAATAGAATAGCCCTAGATATGATCCTAGCCGAAAAAGGAGGGGTATGTAAAATTTTGCCCGACACCATGACATGTTGTACCTACATCCCAGAAAACACAGGTCCTAATGGTAAAGTTACATTAGCCATAGCAAAATTAAATGACCTCTCAGAAGAATTAAAAAGGAATTCTGGGATAAAAGATCCCTGGGACAGATGGTTTGGTTGGATGACAGGTTGGAAAAAGGCTTTAATGTATATTGGTATGGCAATACTAATTTCTTTTTTTATCTTTGCTCTTCTCTTTTGTTGTGTCTTCCCCTGCCTAAGGAAAGCTCTCACGAAGACTATTGACCAAGCGGCACCCACTTTCACACTACTTGATGTTTATGACCAAGATTTCCAGGATCTCAACTCACCCTGTTTGCCGCTGCAATCCATCCCTTTTGATGATAAAGTGCAGGAATTCTAGGAAGGGACTAACTTAGGGACAGCATCTGTCAGTGAATGGTAAAGACCCCGTGTTGGAGAAGTGGTGGATTAGCTGCCATGGGATACCCATGGGTGTGAAGTGTTCGAGAGCCATACTGACGGATGAGTTAGCCTATCAGGGTCAGAACTAGGGACAGCCTTGCACTTTGCATTAACACCTAGCTAGCGGCCACAGGGTTTCTGTGCCTTTGGGTTAACACGTCTTCCTGGTACTAACTTAATAAAGTTTTATCTCTTAGAATCTAACATTTCATAGGGGGGACTGATGTAGAATTATTAAAAAACCTTATTGTACTTGTATTCAATTATTGCACTAACTCCATTTTAACCTTATGCTGTGACAATCCTCCATTTTGTCCTCCTAACCTGACTTGTTCATTTTAAAACTACATTACATGACAGTATTTCTCAGCACATCTAATACAATAGACAAGGACAGTATTCTCCATAAGGATATGACTAACCCAGGAACTGTTGAATTTCCCCTAACTCGCAACATAATATAATTTAAAGGCCATGAGAACACAGTAGTAATGAAATGTTCTATTCATAAGAGACCTTGCACCTAACCACGAGATTTGACATCACCGACCGAGTAAAATGACGCTCAAGACCCCTTGTCCCCCACCCGTGTCCGGAAAAGTACCACCTCTTGGTGGGAGGACACGGAACTAACCACTTAGCTTTTGATCCAATTAATTATATTGATAGGTGGACACTAACCCAGACACTTAACAATTAATCCAATTAATGATGTTTATTCACTGATATCTTGATAATCAATGATGACGAAAATGTCTCTTAAAAGGGCCTGCGCGCCCGCTGATTCTGCACTTGCCAATAAATTTCCTCGAAGTTATTTTAACCTGAACTCCGTGTGTCAGACTGAATTACTTCAGCGTATATACGCAATTCAATTCTCTTTAATTTGGACAGGAACAGATAGACACTTAAACATTTTGGTTTACTGAAAAAGTACCATAACAACACTATTACTGCCCCCCAATATATTACACCATTATATGATACTATTACTGCCCCCCAATATATTACACCATTATATGATACTATTACTGCCCCCAATATATTACACCATTATATGATACTATTACTGCCCCCCAATATATTACACCATTATATGATACTATTACTGCCCCCCCAATATATTACACCATTATATGACACTATTACTGCCCCCAATATATTACACCATTATATGATACTATTACTGCCCCCAATATATTACACCATTATATGATACTATTACTGCCCCCAATATATTACACCATTATATGATACTATTACTGCCCCCAATATATTACACCATTATATGATACTATTACTGCCCCCAATATATTACACCATTATATGATACTATTACTGCCCCCAATATATTACACCATTATATGACACTATTACTGCCCCAATATATTACACCATTATATGACACTATTACTGCCCCCCAATATATTACACCATTATATGATACTATTACTGCCCCCCAATATATTACACCATTATATGACACTATTACTGCCCCCCAATATATTACACCATTATATGACACTATTACTGCCCCCAATATATTACACCATTATATGATACTATTACTGCCCCCCCAATATATTACACCATTATATGATACTATTACTGCCCCCCAATATATTACACCATTATATGATAATATTACTGCCCCCCAATATATTACACCATTATATGATACTATTACTGCCCCCCAATATATTACACCATTATATGATACTATTACTGCCCCCCAATATATTACACCATTATATGATACTATTACTGCCCCCAATATATTACACCATTATATGATACTATTACTGCCCCCAATATATTACACCATTATATGATACTATTACTGCCCCCCAATATATTACACCATTATATGATACTATTACTGCCCCCAATATATTACACCATTATATGATACTATTACTGCCCCCCAATATATTACACCATTATATGATACTATTACTGCCCCCAATATATTACACCATTATATGATACTATTACTGCCCCCCAATATATTACACCATTATATGATACTATTACTGCCCCCAATATATTACACCATTATATGATACTATTACTGCCCCCAATATATTACACCATTATATGATACTATTACTGCCCCCAATATATTACACCATTATATGACACTATTACTGTCCCAATAAATCACACCATTATATGATACTATTACTGCCCTCCAATATATTACACCATTATATGATACTATTACTGCCCCCAATATATTACACCATTATATGATACTATTACTGCCCCCAATATATTACACCATTATATGATACTATTACTGCCCCCAATATATTACACCATTATATGATACTATTACTGCCCCCCAATATATTACACCATTATATGATACTATTACTGCCCCCCAATATATTACACCATTATATGATACTATTACTGCCCCCCAATATATTACACCATTATATGATACTATTACTGCTCCCAATATATTACACCATTATATGATACTATTACTGCCCCCAATATATTACACCATTATATGATACTATTACTGCCCCCAATATATTACACCATTATATGATACTATTACTGCCCCCAATATATTACACCATTATATGATACTATTACTGCCCCCAATATATTACACCATTATATGATACTATTACTACCCCCCAATATATTACACCATTATATGATACTATTACTGTCCCCAATATATTACACCATTATATGATACTATGCCCCCCCAATATATTACACCATTATATGACACTATTACTGCCCCCCCAATATATTACACCATTATATGATACTATTACTGCCCCCAATATATTACACCATTATATGATAATATTACTGCCCCCAATATATTACACCATTATATGACACTATTACTGCCCCCCCAATATATTACACCATTATATGATACTATTAATGCCCCCAATATATTACACCATTATATGATACTATTACTGCCCCCCAATATATTACACCATTATATGATACTATTACTGCCCCCCAATATATTACACCATTATATGATACTATTACTGCCCCCAATATATTACACCATTATATGATACTATTACTGCCCCCCAATATATTACACCATTATATGATACTATTACTGCCCCCAATATATTACACCATTATATGATACTATTACTGCCCCCAATATATTACACCATTATATGATACTATTACTGCCCCCCAATATATTACACCATTATATGACACTATTACTGCCCCCAATATATTACACCATTATATGATACTATTACTGCCCCCCCAATATATTACACCATTATATGATACTATTACTGCCCCCAATATATTACACCATTATATGACACTATTACTGCCCCCCAATATATTACACCATTATATGATACTATTACTGCCCCCCAATATATTACACCATTATATGATACTATTACTGCCCCCAATATATTACACCATTATATGATACTATTACTGCCCCCAATATATTACACCATTATATGATACTATTACTGCCCCCAATATATTACACCATTATATGATACTATTACTGCCCCCCAATATATTACACCATTATATGATACTATTACTGCCCCCCAATATATTACACCATTATATGATACTATTACTGCCCCCAATATATTACACCATTATATGATACTATTACTGCCCCCCAATATATTACACCATTATATGATACTATTACTGCCCCCCAATATATTACACCATTATATGATACTATTACTGCCCCCAATATATTACACCATTATATGATACTATTACTGCCCCCCAATATATTACACCATTATATGATACTATTACTGCCCCCAATATATTACACCATTATATGATACTATTACTGCCCCCCAATATATTACACCATTATATGATACTATTACTGCCCCCAATATATTACACCATTATATGACACTATTACTGCCCCCAATATATTACACCATTATATGATACTATTACTGCCCCAATATATTACACCATTATATGACACTATTACTGCCCCCCAATATATGACACCATTATATGATACTATTACTGCCCCCAATATATTACACCATTATATGATACTATTACTGCCCCCCAATATATTACACCATTATATGATACTATTACTGCCCCCAATATATTACACCATTATATGATACTATTACTGACCCCAATATATTACACCATTATATGATACTATTACTGCCCCCCCAATATATTACACCATTATATGATACTATTACTGCCCCCAATATATTACACCATTATATGATACTATTACTGCCCCCCCAATATATTACACCATTATATGATACTATTACTGCCCCCCAATATATTACACCATTATATGATACTATTACTGCCCCCCAATATATTACACCATTATATGATACTATTACTGCCCCCCAATATATTACACCATTATATGATACTATTACTGCCCCCCAATATATTACACCATTATATGATACTATTACTGCCCCCCAATATATTACACCATTATATGATACTATTACTGCCCCCAATATATTACACCATTATATGATACTATTACTGCCCCCCAATATATTACACCATTATATGATACTATTACTGCCCCCCCAATATATTACACCATTATATGACACTATTACTGCCCCCAATATATTACACCATTATATGATACTATTACTGCCCCCAATATATTACACCATTATATGATACTATTACTGCCCCCAATATATTACACCATTATATGATACTATTACTGCCCCCAATATATTACACCATTATATGATACTATTACTGCCCCCAATATATTACACCATTATATGATACTATTACTGCCCCCAATATATTACACCATTATATGACACTATTACTGCCCCAATATATTACACCATTATATGACACTATTACTGCCCCCCAATATATTACACCATTATATGATACTATTACTGCCCCCCAATATATTACACCATTATATGACACTATTACTGCCCCCCAATATATTACACCATTATATGACACTATTACTGCCCCCAATATATTACACCATTATATGATACTATTACTGCCCCCCCAATATATTACACCATTATATGATACTATTACTGCCCCCCAATATATTACACCATTATATGATAATATTACTGCCCCCCAATATATTACACCATTATATGATACTATTACTGCCCCCCAATATATTACACCATTATATGATACTATTACTGCCCCCCAATATATTACACCATTATATGATACTATTACTGCCCCCAATATATTACACCATTATATGATACTATTACTGCCCCCAATATATTACACCATTATATGATACTATTACTGCCCCCCAATATATTACACCATTATATGATACTATTACTGCCCCCAATATATTACACCATTATATGATACTATTACTGCCCCCCAATATATTACACCATTATATGATACTATTACTGCCCCCAATATATTACACCATTATATGATACTATTACTGCCCCCCAATATATTACACCATTATATGATACTATTACTGCCCCCAATATATTACACCATTATATGATACTATTACTGCCCCCAATATATTACACCATTATATGATACTATTACTGCCCCCAATATATTACACCATTATATGACACTATTACTGTCCCAATAAATCACACCATTATATGATACTATTACTGCCCTCCAATATATTACACCATTATATGATACTATTACTGCCCCCAATATATTACACCATTATATGATACTATTACTGCCCCCAATATATTACACCATTATATGATACTATTACTGCCCCCAATATATTACACCATTATATGATACTATTACTGCCCCCCAATATATTACACCATTATATGATACTATTACTGCCCCCCAATATATTACACCATTATATGATACTATTACTGCCCCCCAATATATTACACCATTATATGATACTATTACTGCTCCCAATATATTACACCATTATATGATACTATTACTGCCCCCAATATATTACACCATTATATGATACTATTACTGCCCCCAATATATTACACCATTATATGATACTATTACTGCCCCCAATATATTACACCATTATATGATACTATTACTGCCCCCAATATATTACACCATTATATGATACTATTACTACCCCCCAATATATTACACCATTATATGATACTATTACTGTCCCCAATATATTACACCATTATATGATACTATGCCCCCCAATATATTACACCATTATATGACACTATTACTGCCCCCCCAATATATTACACCATTATATGATACTATTACTGCCCCCAATATATTACACCATTATATGATAATATTACTGCCCCCAATATATTACACCATTATATGACACTATTACTGCCCCCCCAATATATTACACCATTATATGATACTATTAATGCCCCCAATATATTACACCATTATATGATACTATTACTGCCCCCCAATATATTACACCATTATATGATACTATTACTGCCCCCCAATATATTACACCATTATATGATACTATTACTGCCCCCAATATATTACACCATTATATGATACTATTACTGCCCCCCAATATATTACACCATTATATGATACTATTACTGCCCCCAATATATTACACCATTATATGATACTATTACTGCCCCCAATATATTACACCATTATATGATACTATTACTGCCCCCCAATATATTACACCATTATATGACACTATTACTGCCCCCAATATATTACACCATTATATGATACTATTACTGCCCCCCCAATATATTACACCATTATATGATACTATTACTGCCCCCAATATATTACACCATTATATGACACTATTACTGCCCCCCAATATATTACACCATTATATGATACTATTACTGCCCCCCAATATATTACACCATTATATGATACTATTACTGCCCCCAATATATTACACCATTATATGATACTATTACTGCCCCCAATATATTACACCATTATATGATACTATTACTGCCCCCAATATATTACACCATTATATGATACTATTACTGCCCCCCAATATATTACACCATTATATGATACTATTACTGCCCCCCAATATATTACACCATTATATGATACTATTACTGCCCCCAATATATTACACCATTATATGATACTATTACTGCCCCCCAATATATTACACCATTATATGATACTATTACTGCCCCCCAATATATTACACCATTATATGATACTATTACTGCCCCCAATATATTACACCATTATATGATACTATTACTGCCCCCCAATATATTACACCATTATATGATACTATTACTGCCCCCAATATATTACACCATTATATGATACTATTACTGCCCCCCAATATATTACACCATTATATGATACTATTACTGCCCCCAATATATTACACCATTATATGACACTATTACTGCCCCCAATATATTACACCATTATATGATACTATTACTGCCCCAATATATTACACCATTATATGACACTATTACTGCCCCCCAATATATGACACCATTATATGATACTATTACTGCCCCCAATATATTACACCATTATATGATACTATTACTGCCCCCCAATATATTACACCATTATATGATACTATTACTGCCCCCAATATATTACACCATTATATGATACTATTACTGACCCCAATATATTACACCATTATATGATACTATTACTGCCCCCCCAATATATTACACCATTATATGATACTATTACTGCCCCCAATATATTACACCATTATATGATACTATTACTGCCCCCCCAATATATTACACCATTATATGATACTATTACTGCCCCCCAATATATTACACCATTATATGATACTATTACTGCCCCCCAATATATTACACCATTATATGATACTATTACTGCCCCCCAATATATTACACCATTATATGATACTATTACTGCCCCCCAATATATTACACCATTATATGATACTATTACTGCCCCCCAATATATTACACCATTATATGATACTATTACTGCCCCCAATATATTACACCATTATATGATACTATTACTGCCCCCCAATATATTACACCATTATATGATACTATTACTGCCCCCCCAATATATTACACCATTATATGACACTATTACTGCCCCCAATATATTACACCATTATATGATACTATTACTGCCCCCAATATATTACACCATTATATGATACTATTACTGCCCCCAATATATTACACCATTATATGATACTATTACTGCCCCCAATATATTACACCATTATATGATACTATTACTGCCCCCAATATATTACACCATTATATGATACTATTACTGCCCCCAATATATTACACCATTATATGACACTATTACTGCCCCAATATATTACACCATTATATGACACTATTACTGCCCCCCAATATATTACACCATTATATGATACTATTACTGCCCCCCAATATATTACACCATTATATGACACTATTACTGCCCCCCAATATATTACACCATTATATGACACTATTACTGCCCCCAATATATTACACCATTATATGATACTATTACTGCCCCCCCAATATATTACACCATTATATGATACTATTACTGCCCCCCAATATATTACACCATTATATGATAATATTACTGCCCCCCAATATATTACACCATTATATGATACTATTACTGCCCCCCAATATATTACACCATTATATGATACTATTACTGCCCCCCAATATATTACACCATTATATGATACTATTACTGCCCCCCAATATATTACACCATTATATGATACTATTACTGCCCCCAATATATTACACCATTATATGATACTATTACTGCCCCCCAATATATTACACCATTATATGATACTATTACTGCCCCCAATATATTACACCATTATATGATACTATTACTGCCCCCAATATATTACACCATTATATGATACTATTACTGCCCCCAATATATTACACCATTATATGATACTATTACTGCCCCCAATATATTACACCATTATATGATACTATTACTGCCGCCCAATATATTACACCATTATATGTGTAACGGACCGTTTCACTTACAAGAGGATAAAACCCAGTTTAGGCGATAATCCCCTTTCCAGATGCACAGGCAGCTACTGCAAACACCATTCTCCCGACTGGAACCACACGAACACTGGAACAGCTGAACAAGAAAAGCAGACATCGGCTTACACTCTTGGCAGTCAGCATACAATCCCATTCCCCCAAAGACCGAGACGACACATCGCTTTGAGGGTTAAGCAAGAACTCTGGACTGGGACACCCAGTCTGGCTTTTATTACAACCAAGTACATTCAGGACACTCCCAGGGGGAGGATGAATTTAACCAATCACATGGATGTACCTCCCACACATTTCCTCCCCTTAGATTAGCACTTAACATAATTATACCGTACACATTTTTCCCCAATTCCTGGATGTACCCCAAATACATATGCTACACCTCCAAAACAGGTATCCCCTGATAGCCCTTATTCAGGGGGACAACATATTCAAGAATCAGGTCATTCGGATGAATGGTTCGGGAGATATGAGGTTCCAAAGATTTGACCGACCGCATGGGTAAAGTATCCGAAAACAGTTCCATGCATTTTGGCCCTGCGGTCGGTCACAAACATTGAATGAAACAGACGAATTACTTGGGTTATAGAGACTAAGGGGAATTCGCATGAATCCCCTAGTTCGTATGTTTCTTTCTACCGAACGGCGGGTCATTCGGTAGTTTCTATACGAATTTCTGGGAGTATGGAGGTCTCAGCGGTGTTTGCCTAGTCAAGTGTCCGATTTCAGTTCCAGACACTCGACGGCAAAACACCGCTGTTCGGTAGTTTAAGATGGCCGCCGCCACGTGTTTGTTTCCCGAATGGCGGCCACCCAGAGGACAAAGAATACATTACATGGAATGCCAATTACCTGTTTGCAACATTGTTGCAAACGGTAATTGGAGGCACACTTATTCCTGGGTGGTCTGGTTGTTCGGTAGTTTCACTCAATATAATGAATGGAGTGATTCTACCGAACAATCAGTGAATGCTGCATACATATCACCCAGGTTAAACTTAACACATGAATACATATACAATATACAGGCAGTACAATAGAATATGCTTCACAGTCTTAAAGGGACAGTAGTCCCAAAATGTCCATCGCTAATTTTAAGGGGCCAGTAGCAGCAATATAAATTATACATGCCCAATTATAGTTTTGAAAGTGCAATATGTCCAGGGACCATAGTCAGCGGGCAGGAGGCTAGCAACCAGGCCTCTCCAGTTCACAGTGGCGAAGCTGGTTTCGCCACAATATGATACTATTACTGCCCCCCCAATATATTACACCATTATATGATACTATTACTGCCCCCCAATATATTACACCATTATATGATACTATTACTGCCCCCCCAATATATTACACCATTATATGATACTATTACTGCCCCCCAATATATTACACCATTATATGATACTATTACTGCCCCCCAATATATTACACCATTATATGATACTATTACTGCCCCCCAATATATTACACCATTATATGATACTATTACTGCCCCCCAATATATTACACCATTATATGATACTATTACTGCCCCCCAATATATTACACCATTATATGATACTATTACTGCCCCCAATATATTACACCATTATATGATACTATTACTGCCCCCCAATATATTACACCATTATATGATACTATTACTGCCCCCCAATATATTACACCATTATATGACACTATTACTGCCCCCCCCAATATATTACACCATTATATGACACTATTACTGCCCCCCCCAATATATTACACCATTATATGATACTATTACTGCCCCCCAATATATTACACCATTATATGACACTATTACTGCCCCAATATATTACACCATTATATGATACTATTACTGCCCCCAATATATTACACCATTATATGATACTATTACTGCCCCCCCAATATATTACACCATTATATGATACTATTACTGCCCCCCCAATATATTACACCATTATATGATACTATTACTGCCCCCCAATATATTACACCATTATATGATACTATTACTGCCCCCCAATATATTACACCATTATATGATACTATTACTGCCCCCCAATATATTACACCATTATATGATACTATTACTGCCCCCAATATATTACACCATTATATGATACTATTACTGCCCCCCAATATATTACACCATTATATGATACTATTACTGCCCCCCAATATATTACACCATTATATGACACTATTACTGCCCCCCCCAATATATTACACCATTATATGACACTATTACTGCCCCCAATATATTACACCATTATATGATACTATTACTGCCCCCCCCAATATATTACACCATTATATGACACTATTACTGCCCCCAATATATTACACCATTATATGATACTATTACTGCCCCCAATATATTACACCATTATATGATACTATTACTGCCCCCAATATATTACACCATTATATGATACTATTACTGCCCCCAATATATTACACCATTATATGATACTATTACTGCCCCCAATATATTACACCATTATATGATACTATTACTGCCCCCAATATATTACACCATTATATGACACTATTACTGCCCCCAATATATTACACCATTATATGACACTATTACTGCCCCCAATATATTACACCATTATATGATACTATTACTGCCCCCCAATATATTACACCATTATATGACACTATTACTGCCCCCCAATATATTACACCATTATATGACACTATTACTGCCCCCAATATATTACACCATTATATGATACTATTACTGCCCCCCAATATATTACACCATTATATGATACTATTACTGCCCCCCAATATATTACACCATTATATGATACTATTACTGCCCCCCAATATATTACACCATTATATGATACTATTACTGCCCCCCAATATATTACACCATTATATGATACTATTACTGCCCCCCAATATATTACACCATTATATGATACTATTACTGCCCCCAATATATTTGTCAGGATCGGGACAGGGATCCAACACGCAGAGTACAAACAGTAGAAAGGTACGTATACCGGGCCTTAGAATGGCCGGACTAACGTACTGAGAATAACAGAGAATAGTCAGAGACAAGCCGAGGTCGAGGGAACGAGAAGACAGGTAAGCGAGAGACAAGCCGGGTCAGAGGGATAACAGAGATAAGCAGAATAGTACAACAAGCCGGGTCAAAACCAAAGAGAATACTAGAATACAAGAGCACTGAGTGACTAGACAAGCTAGAACCACGACAGGGCAATGAGCTGACGAGAGAAGCAAGCTTAAATACCCTGAGTCCGGAGAGTAGACACGCCTCAGCTGGGTGCTGATTGGATAAAGCCAATAGAGTGGCAGGTCGCTCGGGATAGCGTCAAGACGTCACGTATCGAGCGTCATGTTAGAAAAGGAAGCGGATCCCTTGCGGCCAGCGTTAGAATGACTGGATGGACCGCGAGGAACGGAAGATATGGCGTGTCTAGACGGATAAACAACTAAGTCTCTACCCTTCTCAAAGGTAGAGACCTCAGGTGCCCTGACAATATTACACCATTATATGATACTATTACTGCCCCCAATATATTACACCATTATATGATACTATTACTGCCCCCCAATATATTACACCATTATATGATACTATTACTGCCCCCAATATATTACACCATTATATGATACTATTACTGCCCCCCAATATATTACACCATTATATGATACTATTACTGCCCCCAATATATTACACCATTATATGATACTATTACTGCCCCCCAATATATTACACCATTATATGATACTATTACTGCCCCCAATATATTACACCATTATATGATACTATTACTGCCCCCCAATATATTACACCATTATATGATACTATTACTGCCCCCAATATATTACACCATTATATGACACTATTACTGTCCCAATAAATCACACCATTATATGATACTATTACTGCCCCCCAATATATTACACCATTATATGATACTATTACTGCCCCCAATATATTACACCATTATATGATACTATTACTGCCCCCAATATATTACACCATTATATGATACTATTACTGCCCCCAATATATTACACCATTATATGATACTATTACTGCCCACCAATATATTACACCATTATATGATACTATTACTGCCCCCAATATATTACACCATTATATGATACTATTACTGCCCCCAATATATTACACCATTATATGATACTATTACTGCCCCCAATATATTACACCATTATATGATACTATTACTGCCCCCAATATATTACACCATTATATGATACTATTACTGCCCCCAATATATTACACCATTATATGATACTATTACTGCCCCCAATATATTACACCATTATATGATACTATTACTGCCCCCCAATATATTACACCATTATATGACACTATTACTGCCCCCAATATATTACACCATTATATGATACTATTACTGCCCCCAATATATTACACCATTATATGACACTATTACTGCCCCCCAATATATTACACCATTATATGATACTATTACTGCCCCCAATATATTACACCATTATATGATACTATTACTGCCCCCCAATATATTACACCATTATATGATACTATTACTGCCCCCAATATATTACACCATTATATGATACTATTACTGACCCCAATATATTACACCATTATATGATACTATTACTGCCCCCCAATATATTACACCATTATATGATACTATTACTGCCCCCCAATATATTACACCATTATATGATACTATTACTGCCCCCCCAATATATTACACCATTATATGATACTATTACTGCCCCCCAATATATTACACCATTATATGATACTATTACTGCCCCCCAATATATTACACCATTATATGATACTATTACTGCCCCCCAATATATTACACCATTATATGATACTATTACTGCCCCCCAATATATTACACCATTATATGATACTATTACTGCCCCCCAATATATTACACCATTATATGATACTATTACTGCCCCCAATATATTACACCATTATATGATACTATTACTGCCCCCCAATATATTACACCATTATATGATACTATTACTGCCCCCCAATATATTACACCATTATATGACACTATTACTGCCCCCCCAATATATTACACCATTATATGACACTATTACTGCCCCCAATATATTACACCATTATATGATACTATTACTGCCCCCCCAATATATTACACCATTATATGACACTATTACTGCCCCCAATATATTACACCATTATATGATACTATTACTGCCCCCAATATATTACACCATTATATGATACTATTACTGCCCCCAATATATTACACCATTATATGATACTATTACTGCCCCCAATATATTACACCATTATATGATACTATTACTGCCCCCAATATATTACACCATTATATGATACTATTACTGCCCCCAATATATTACACCATTATATGACACTATTACTGCCCCCAATATATTACACCATTATATGACACTATTACTGCCCCCCAATATATTACACCATTATATGATACTATTACTGCCCCCCAATATATTACACCATTATATGACACTATTACTGCCCCCCAATATATTACACCATTATATGACACTATTACTGCCCCCAATATATTACACCATTATATGATACTATTACACCATTATATGATACTATTACTGCCCCCCAATATATTACACCATTATATGATACTATTACTGCCCCCCAATATATTACACCATTATATGATACTATTACTGCCCCCCAATATATTACACCATTATATGATACTATTACTGACCCCAATATATTACACCATTATATGATACTATTACTGCCCCCAATATATTACACCATTATATGATACTATTACTGCCCCCCAATATATTACACCCTTATATGACACTATTACTGCCCCCAATATATTACACCATTATATGACACTATTACTGCCTCCCAATATATTACACCATTATATGATACTATTACTGCCCCCCAATATATTACACCATTATATGATACTATTACTGCCCCCCAATATATTACACCATTATATGATACTATTACTGCCCCCAATATATTACACCATTATATGACACTATTACTGCCCCCCAATATATTACACCATTATATGATACTATTACTGCCCCCCAATATATTACACCATTATATGATACTATTACTGCCCCCAATATATTACACCATTATATGACACTATTACTGCCCCCCAATATATTACACCATTATATGATACTATTACTGCCCCCAATATATTACACCATTATATGATACTATTACTGCCCCCCAATATATTACACCATTATATGATACTATTACTGCCCCCCAATATATTACACCATTATATGATACTATTACTGCCCCAATATATTACACCATTATATGATACTATTACTGCCCCCCAATATATTACACCATTATATGATACTATTACTGCCCCCCAATATATTACACCATTATATGATACTATTACTGCCCCCCAATATATTACACCATTATATGATACTATTACTGCCCCCCAATATATTACACCATTATATGATACTATTACTGCCCCAATATATTACACCATTATATGATACTATTACTACCCCCCAATATATTACACCATTATATGATACTATTACTGCCCCCCAATATATTACACCATTATATGATACTATTACTGCCCCCAATATATTACACCATTATATGACACTATTACTGCCCCCAATATATTACACCATTATATGATACTATTACTGCCCCAATATATTACACCATTATATGATACTATTACTGCCCCCCAATATATTACACTATTATATGACACTATTACTGCCCCCCAATATATTACACCATTATATGATACTATTACTGCCCCCAATATATTACACCATTATATGATACTATTACTGCCCCCAATATATTACACCATTATATGATACTATTACTGCCCCCAATATATTACACCATTATATGATACTATTACTGCCCCCCAATATATCACACCATTATATGATACTATTACTGCCCCCAATATATTACACCATTATATGATACTATTACTGCCCCCAATATATTACACCATTATATGATACTATTACTGCCCCCAATATATTACACCATTATATGACACTATTACTGCCCCCAATATATTACACCATTATATGATACTATTACTGCCCCCCAATATATCACACCATTATATGATACTATTACTGCCCCCAATATATTACACCATTATATGATACTATTACTGCCCCCAATATATTACACCATTATATGATACTATTACTGCCCCCAATATATTACACCATTATATGATACTATTACTGCCCCCAATATATTACACCATTATATGATACTATTACTGCCCCCAATATATTACACCATTATATGACACTATTACTGCCCCCAATATATTACACCATTATATGACACTATTACTGCCCCCAATATATTACACCATTATATGATACTATTACTGCCCCCCCAATATATTACACCATTATATGACACTATTACTGCCCCCCAATATATTACACCATTATATGATACTATTACTGCCCCCAATATATTACACCATTATATGATACTATTACTGCCCCCAATATATTACACCATTATATGATACTATTACTGCCCCCAATATATTACACCATTATATGATACTATTACTGCCCCCAATATATTACACCATTATATGATACTATTACTGCCCCCAATATATTACACCATTATATGACACTATTACTGCCCCCAATATATTACACCATTATATGACACTATTACTGCCCCCCAATATATTACACCATTATATGATACTATTACTGCCCCCCAATATATTACACCATTATATGACACTATTACTGCCCCCCAATATATTACACCATTATATGACACTATTACTGCCCCCAATATATTACACCATTATATGATACTATTACACCATTATATGATACTATTACTGCCCCCCAATATATTACACCATTATATGATACTATTACTGCCCCCCAATATATTACACCATTATATGATACTATTACTGCCCCCCAATATATTACACCATTATATGATACTATTACTGCCCCCCAATATATTACACCATTATATGATACTATTACTGACCCCAATATATTACACCATTATATGATACTATTACTGCCCCCAATATATTACACCATTATATGATACTATTACTGCCCCCCAATATATTACACCCTTATATGACACTATTACTGCCCCCAATATATTACACCATTATATGACACTATTACTGCCTCCCAATATATTACACCATTATATGACACTATTACTGCCCCCCAATATATTACACCATTATATGATACTATTACTGCCCCCCAATATATTACACCATTATATGATACTATTACTGCCCCCAATATATTACACCATTATATGACACTATTACTGCCCCCCAATATATTACACCATTATATGATACTATTACTGCCCCCAATATATTACACCATTATATGATACTATTACTGCCCCCCAATATATTACACCATTATATGATACTATTACTGCCCCCCAATATATTACACCATTATATGATACTATTACTGTCCCAATATATTACACCATTATATGATACTATTACTGCCCCCCAATATATTACACCATTATATGATACTATTACTGCCCCCCAATATATTACACCATTATATGATACTATTACTGCCCCCCAATATATTACACCATTATATGATACTATTACTGCCCCCCAATATATTACACCATTATATGATACTATTACTGCCCCAATATATTACACCATTATATGATACTATTACTACCCCCCAATATATTACACCATTATATGATACTATTACTGCCCCCCAATATATTACACCATTATATGATACTATTACTGCCCCCAATATATTACACCATTATATGACACTATTACTGCCCCCAATATATTACACCATTATATGATACTATTACTGCCCCAATATATTACACCATTATATGATACTATTACTGCCCCCCAATATATTACACCATTATATGACACTATTACTGCCCCCCAATATATTACACCATTATATGATACTATTACTGCCCCCAATATATTACACCATTATATGATACTATTACTGCCCCCAATATATTACACCATTATATGATACTATTACTGCCCCCAATATATTACACCATTATATGATACTATTACTGCCCCCCCCCAATATATTACACCATTATATGATACTATTACTGCCCCCAATATATTACACCATTATATGATACTATTACTGCCCCCAATATATTACACCATTATATGATACTATTACTGCCCCCAATATATTACACCATTATATGATACTATTACTGCCCCCCAATATATCACACCATTATATGATACTATTACTGCCCCCAATATATTACACCATTATATGATACTATTACTGCCCCCAATATATTACACCATTATATGATACTATTACTGCCCCCAATATATTACACCATTATATGACACTATTACTGCCCCCAATATATTACACCATTATATGATACTATTACTGCCCCCCCAATATATTACACCATTATATGATACTATTACTGCCCCCCCAATATATTACACCATTATATGACACTATTACTGCCCCCCCAATATATTACACCATTATATGACACTATTACTGCCCCCAATATATTACACCATTATATGATACTATTACTGCCCCCCAATATATTACACCATTATATGATACTATTACTGCCCCCCAATATATTACACCATTATATGACACTATTACTGCCCCCCAATATATTACACCATTATATGATACTATTACTGCCCCCAATATATTACACCATTATATGATACTATTACTGTCCCAATAAATCACACCATTATATGATACTATTACTGCCCCCCAATATATTACACCATTATATGACACTATTACTGCCCCCAATATATTACACCATTATATGATACTATTACTGCCCCCCAATATATTACACCATTATATGATACTATTACTGCCCCCCAATATATTACACCATTATATGATACTATTACTGCCCCCCAATATATTACACCATTATATGATACTATTACTGCCCCCCAATATATTACACCATTATATGATACTATTACTGCCCCCCAATATATTACACCATTATATGATACTATTACTGCCCCCCAATATATTACACCATTATATGACACTATTACTGCCCCCAATATATTACACCATTATATGATACTATTACTGCCCCCA
Source organism: Pelobates fuscus (assembly GCF_036172605.1). NCBI lineage: Eukaryota > Metazoa > Chordata > Amphibia > Anura > Pelobatidae > Pelobates > Pelobates fuscus. The sequence goes on from NC_086320.1 coordinate 13,049,416, forward strand.
ATATATTACACCATTATATGACACTATTACTGCCCCCAATATATTACACCATTATATGATACTATTACTGCCCCCAATATATTACACCATTATATGACACTATTACTGCCCCCCCAATATATTACACCATTATATGACACTATTACTGCCCCCAATATATTACACCATTATATGATACTATTACTGCCCCCAATATATTACACGATTATATGATACTATTACTGCCCCCCAATATATTACACCATTATATGACACTATTACTGCCCCCCAATATATTACACCATTATATGATACTATTACTGCCCCCCAATATATTACACCATTATATGACACTATTACTGCCCCCCAATATATTACACCATTATATGACACTATTACTGCCCCCAATATATTACACCATTATATGATACTATTACTGCACCCAATATATTACACCATTATATGATACTATTACTGCCCCCCAATATATTACACCATTATATGACACTATTACTGCCCCCAATATATTACACCATTATATGATACTATTACTGCCCCCCAATATATTACACCATTATATGATACTATTACTGCCCCCAATATATTACACCATTATATGATACTATTACTGCCCCCAATATATTACACCATTATATGATACTATTACTGCCCCCCAATATATTACACCATTATATGACACTATTACTGCCCCCAATATATTACACCATTATATGATACTATTACTGCCCCCCAATATATTACACCATTATATGACACTATTACTGCCCCCAATATATTACACCATTATATGATACTATTACTGCCCCCAATATATTACACCATTATATGATACTATTACTGCCCCCAATATATTACACCATTATATGATACTATTACTGCCCCCCAATATATTACACCATTATATGATACTATTACTGCCCCCAATATATTACACCATTATATGATACTATTACTGCCCCCCAATATATTACACCATTATATGATACTATTACTGCCCCCAATATATTACACCATTATATGATACTATTACTGCCCCCAATATATTACACCATTATATGATACTATTACTGCCCCCAATATATTACACCATTATATGATACTATTACTGCCCCCAATATATTACACCATTATATGATACTATTACAGCCCCCCAATATATTACACCATGATATGATACTATTACTGCCCCACAATATATTACACCATTATCTGACACTATTACTGCCTCCCAATATATTACACCATTATATGACACTATTACTGCCCCCAATATATTACACCATTATATGATACTATTACACCATTATATGATACTATTACTGCCCCCCAATATATTACACCATTATATGATACTATTACTGCCCCCCAATATATTACACCATTATATGATACTATTACTGCCCCACAATATATTACACCATTATATGATACTATTACTGCCCCCCAATATATTACACCATTATATGACACTATTACTGCCCCCAATATATTACACCATTATATGATACTATTACTGCCCCCAATATATTACACCATTATATGATACTATTACTGCCCCCAATATATTACACCATTATATGACACTATTACTGCCCCCAATATATTACACCATTATATGATACTATTACTGCCCCCAATATATTACACCATTATATGATACTATTACTGCCCCCCAATATATTACACCATTATATGACACTATTACTGCCCCACAATATATTACACCATTATATGACACTATTACTGCCCCACAATATATTACACCATTATATGACACTATTACTGCCCCCAATATATTACACCATTATATGATACTATTACTGCCCCCAATATATTACACCATTATATGATACTATTACTGCCCCCAATATATTACACCATTATATGATACTATTACTGCCCCCCAATATATTACACCATTATATGACACTATTACTGCCCCACAATATATTACACCATTATATGACACTATTACTGCCCCCAATATATTACACCATTATATGATACTATTACTGCCCCCCAATATATTACACCATTATATGACACTATTACTGCCCCCCAATATATTACACCATTATATGACACTATTACTGCCCCCCAATATATTACACCATTATATGACACTATTACTGCCCCCCAATATATTACACCATTATATGATACTATTACTGCCCCCAATATATTACACCATTATATGATACTATTACTGCCCCCAATATATTACACCATTATATGACACTATTACTGCCCCCCAATATATTACACCATTATATGATACTATTACTGCCCCACAATATATTACACCATTATATGATACTATTACTGCCCCCAATATATTACACCATTATATGACACTATTACTGCCCCCCAATATATTACACCATTATATGATACTATTACTGCCCCCAATATATTACACCATTATATGACACTATTACTGCCCCCCAATATATTACACCATTATATGATACTATTACTGCCCCCAATATATTACACCATTATATGATACTATTACTGCCCCCAATATATTACACCATTATATCATACTATTACTGCCCCCCAATATATTACACCATTATATGATACTATTACTGCCCCCCAATATATTACACCATTATATGATACTATTACTGCCCCCAATATATTACACCATTATATGATACTATTACTGCCCCCAATATATTACACCATTATATGACACTATTACTGCCCCCAATATATTACACCATTATATGACACTATTACTGCCCCCCAATATATTACACCATTATATGATACTATTACTGCCCCCAATATATTACACCATTATATGATACTATTACTGCCCCCAATATATTACACCATTATATGATACTATTACTGCCCCCAATATATTACACCATTATATGACACTATTACTGCCCCCAATATATTACACCATTATATGATACTATTACTGCCCCCAATATATTACACCATTATATGATACTATTACTGCCCCCAATATATTACACCATTATATGATACTATTACTGCCCCCAATATATTACACCATTATATCATACTATTACTGCCCCCCAATATATTACACCATTATATGATACTATTACTGCCCCCCAATATATTACACCATTATATGATACTATTACTGCCCCCAATATATTACACCATTATATGATACTATTACTGCCCCCAATATATTACACCATTATATGACACTATTACTGCCCCCAATATATTACACCATTATATGACACTATTACTGCCCCCCAATATATTACACCATTATATGATACTATTACTGCCCCCCAATATATTACACCATTATATGATACTATTACTGCCCCCCAATATATTACACCATTATATGATACTATTACTGCCCCCAATATATTACACCATTATATGACACTATTACTGCCCCCCAATATATTACACCATTATATGACACTATTACTGCCCCCCCCAATATATTACACCATTATATGACACTATTACTGCCCCCAATATATTACACCATTATATGATACTATTACTGCCCCCAATATATTACACCATTATATGACACTATTACTGCCCCCCAATATATTACACCATTATATGATACTATTACTGCCCCCAATATATTACACCATTATATGATACTATTACTGCCCCCAATATATTACACCATTATATGATACTATTACTGCCCCCAATATATTACACCATTATATGATACTATTACTGCCCCCAATATATTACACCATTATATCATACTATTACTGCCCCCCAATATATTACACCATTATATGATACTATTACTGCCCCCCAATATATTACACCATTATATGATACTATTACTGCCCCCAATATATTACACCATTATATGATACTATTACTGCCCCCAATATATTACACCATTATATGATACTATTACTGCCCCCAATATATTACACCATTATATGATACTATTACTGCCCCCCAATATATTACACCATTATATGACACTATTACTGCCCCCAATATATTACACCATTATATGACACTATTACTGCCCCCCAATATATTACACCATTATATGATACTATTACTGCCCCCCAATATATTACACCATTATATGATACTATTACTGCCCCCCAATATATTACACCATTATATGATACTATTACTGCCCCCAATATATTACACCATTATATGACACTATTACTGCCCCCCAATATATTACACCATTATATGACACTATTACTGCCCCCCAATATATTACACCATTATATGATACTATTACTGCCCCCCAATATATTACACCATTATATGATACTATTACTGCCCCCCAATATATTACACCATTATATGATACTATTACTGCCCCCCAATATATTACACCATTATATGACACTATTACTGCCCCCCCCCCAATATATTACACCATTATATGATACTATTACTGCCCCCCAATATATTACACCATTATATGACACTATTACTGCCCCCCCCAATATATTACACCATTATATGATACTATTACTGCCCCCAATATATTACACCATTATATGATACTATTACTGCCCCCCAATATATTACACCATTATATGATACTATTACTGCCCCCAATATATTACACCATTATATGATACTATTACTGCCCCCAATATATTACACCATTATATGACACTATTACTGCCCCCAATATATTACACCATTATATGATACTATTACTGCCCCCAATATATTACACCATTATATGATACTATTACTGCCCCCCAATATATTACACCATTATATGATACTATTACTGCCCCCAATATATTACACCATTATATACTATTACTGCCCCCAATATATTACACCATTATATGATACTATTACTGCCCCCAATATATTACACCATTATATGACACTATTACTGCCCCCCAATATATTACACCATTATATGATACTATTACTGCCCCCAATATATTACACCATTATATGATACTATTACTGCCCCCCAATATATTACACCATTATATGATACTATTACTGCCCCCAATATATTACACCATTATATGATACTATTACTGCCCCCAATATATTACACCATTATATGACACTATTACTGCCCCCAATATATTACACCATTATATGATACTATTACTGCCCCCAATATATTACACCATTATATGATACTATTACTACCCCCCAATATATTACACCATTATATGACACTATTACTGCCCCCAATATATTACACCATTATATGATACTATTACTGCCCCCCAATATATTACACCATTATATGACACTATTACTGCCCCCCAATATATTACACCATTATATGATACTATTACTGCCCCCAATATATTACACCATTATATGATACTATTACTGCCCCCAATATATTACACCATTATATGACACTATTACTGCCCCCCAATATATTACACCATTATATGATACTATTACTGCCCCCCAATATATTACACCATTATATGATACTATTACTGCCCCCAATATATTACACCATTATATGACACTATTACTGCCCCCAATATATTACACCATTATATGATACTATTACTGCCCCCCAATATATTACACCATTATATGATACTATTACTGCCCCCAATATATTACACCATTATATGATACTATTACTGCCCCCAATATATTACACCATTATATACTATTACTGCCCCCAATATATTACACCATTATATACTATTACTGCCCCCAATATATTACACCATTATATGATACTATTACTGCCCCCAATATATTACACCATTATATGATACTATTACTGCCCCAATATATTACACCATTATATGATACTATTACTGCCCCCAATATATTACACCATTATATGATACTATTACTGCCCCCAATATATTACACCATTATATGATACTATTACTGCCCCAATATATTACACCATTATATGATACTATTACTGCCCCCAATATATTACACCATTATATGATACTATTACTGCCCCCCAATATATTACACCATTATATGATACTATTACTGCCCCCAATATATTACACCATTATATGATACTATTACTGCCCCCCAATATATTACACCATTATATGATACTATTACTGCCCCCAATATATTACACCATTATATGATACTATTACTGCCCCCCAATATATTACACCATTATATGATACTATTACTGCCCCCAATATATTACACCATTATATGATACTATTACTGCCCCCAATATATTACACCATTATATGATACTATTACTGCCCCCAATATCTCACCCCCGGCTCTGCGTTGCTAGGTAACCAGTCAGGCAGGCACGGTTAATCGTCATTTCCGGTTCGCGCGGCCCCGCGGCATGCTGGGAGAGGATGCGCGTGACCCGCAGAGGCGGTCATAGACATGTAGGCGGTCACTGCGGGGTTGGCGCGAGAACCGGACACGTGACCAGCACGACCGCGAGCAACGTCAACCGGCAACATCGGGAGTAACGGGGGGCTCGGAGTAAGGGGATAACGGGGCCCGACAGAGGGAATGGGGGGGCTCGGAGTAAAGGGATAACGGGGGCTGATAGAGGGAATGGGGGGCTGACTGGGGGAGAATGGGGGGCTGACAGAGGGAATGGGGATAATGGGGAACTCAGAGGGAATGTGGGGTTCGGAGTAAGGGGATAACGGGGGGCTGATAGAGGGACTAGGAGAGGTTGGGGGGGGGCGCTGACAGAGGGAATGGGGATAATGGGGGGGCCTGATAGAGGGAATGGGGTGGCTGACAGAGCTACTGGGGGGGCTCGGAGTAAGGGGGATAATGGGTGACTCAGAGGGAATGGGGATAATGGGGGGGGGCTGATAGAGGGAATGGGGATAATGGGGGGGGGCCTGATAGAGGGAATGGGGTGGCTGACAGAGCTACTGGGGGGGCTCGGAGTAAGGGGGATAATGGGGGACTCAGAGGGAATGGGGATAATGGGGGGGGCTGATAGAGGGAATGGGGATAATGGGGGGGGGGGCTGATAGAGGGAATGGGGTGGCTGACAGAGCTACTGGGGGGGCTCGGAGTAAGGGGGATAATGGGACTCAGAGGGAATGGGGATAATGGGGGGGGGCTGATAGAGGGAATGGGGATAATGGGGGGGGGCCTGATAGAGGGAATGGGGTGGCTGACAGAGCTACTGGGGGGGCTCGGAGTAAGGGGGATAATGGGGGACTCAGAGGGAATGGGGATAATGGGGGGGCCTGATAGAGGGAATGGGGGGGCTGACAGAGCTACTGGGGGGGCTCGGAGTAAGGGGGGAATGGGGGGCTGACAGAGGGAATGGGGGATAGTGGGGGGCTGACAGAGGGAATGGGGGATAATGGGGGGGGCCTGATAGAGGGAATGGGGGGGCTGACAGAGCTACTGGGGGGGGCTCGGAGTAAGGGGGGAATGGGGGGCTGACAGAGGGAATGGGGGATAGTGGGGGGCTGACAGAGGGAATGGGGGATAATGGGGGGGCCTGATAGAGGGAATGGGGGAGAATGGGGGGCTGACTGGGGGAGAATGGGGGGCTGACAGAGGGAATGGGGATAATGGGGTACTCAGAGGGAATGTGGGGTTCGGAGTAAGGGGATAACGGGGGGCTGATAGAGGGACTAGGAGAGGTTGGGGGGGTGCTGACAGAGGGAATGGGGATAATGGGGGGGGCTGATAGAGGGAATGGGGATAATGGGGGGGGCCTGATAGAGGGAATGGGGTGGCTGACAGAGCTACTGGGGGGGCTCGGAGTAAGGGGGATAATGGGTGACTCAGAGGGAATGGGGATAATGGGGGGGGCTGATAGAGGGAATGGGGTGGCTGACAGAGCTACTGGGGGGGCTCGGAGTAAGGGGGGAATGGAGGCTGACAGAGGGAATGGGGGATAGTGGGGGGCTGACAGAGGGAATGGGGGATAATGGGGGGGCCTTATAGAGGGAATGGGGGGGCTGACAGAACTACTGGGGGGGAATGGGGGGCTGACAGAGGGAATGGGGGATAGTGGGGGGCTGACAGAGGGAATTGGGATAATGGGGGGCTGACAGAATTGGGATAATGGGGGGCTGACAGAATTGGGATAATGGGGGGCTGACAGAATTGGGATAATGGGGGGCTGACAGATGGAATGGGGATAAGGGGGGGCTGACAGAATTGGGATAATGGGGGGCTCGGAGTAAGGAGGGAATGGGGGGTGCTGACAGAGGGAATGGGGATAATGGGGGTCTGACAGAGGGAATGGGGATAATGGGGGTCTGACAGAGGGAATGGGGATAATGGGGGGGGGCTGACAGAGGGAATGGGGGGGGGCTGATAGAGGGAATGGGGATAATGGGGGGCTGAAAGAGGGAATGGGATAAAATGGAATGATAGGTGGGCTGATAGAGGGAGAAGGAGCGGATAGGGGGGCTGATAGAGGGACTAGGAGAGGGGGGGGGCTGATAGAGGGACAAGGAGAGGATGGGGTGAAGCTTTGGGAGTAGGGGCTAAGATAAGCTTAAAGCCCAAGGTAACTGTGGTATGGATGATCCTTGGGGAGCAGGGAAAATGGCTGAGTGCAGTAACTGGGGGGGAAGCTAAGAGAGCTCCCCAATTTCTTTAAATAATCTTGGACCTCAGTAACTGGGTGTCATAAGGTCACTGAGGGACTTGAGTATAGCTACAAACACAACCTTTCAAAATGTAACAGAACTCTCAGGGTGCCAAAACTGATCTGAATTAAGTTATGGTGCAAGTAAGGTTCCCGAGCCATATTACTCTGGTGTTCAACTAAAGTCTGCAAAATCGCACTCTGCTGCTTTGCCCCTTCCCTTGTTATGCTGGTCCGTGGGTTTTAGTCAGGAAGCCTCTGGCTGGATGCCAGTGAGATTGTCAGCTGAGCCCCTCAGCCTGTTAGTAGGTCACAATTGAGGAGTGGGGTTGGAAAATCTCTTTCACTGTCTTTATTTAACCCCTTAAGGACCAAATTTCTGGAATAAAAGGGAATAATGACATGTCACACATGTCATGTGTCCTTAAGGGGTTAATGGGGTGCTAGTGATCGGCTGAACTTGCTCAGTTCGAGGCTTTCTGATTGTAGCCTCAGACCTGCATAGGAAGTGAGGGGAAAGTCTGCACAGTTTTTGAACTATTTGCTAATGGTTTAACTCTTTGATGTAAGAAGGAGCCTGAGACCTTTGTGCACCAACAGCTTAATTGAGATGGTGCCTGAAGTGCTCCTTTAAAAAAAATACATAATTGTATAGTGTAAATTTGGTGTAAGAGCTGCAAACTTCGCAGAAAATGCATTGATATTCATATTTACTTTTCTTCCCCTCAGTTCTATCATTGATTGGCAATGTCTGCAGAGGAAATAAACACCCTTAACCAACACTTGGAAGACACAAACTCGGTAAATGCCATTCTCTTCTGTAAGTCATGACAGTTGGCAGTTTATTTACAGTAACATTGAGGTCCTTCCGACCTGCAGATAAAATTGCATTGCTTTGAGAATGGGTTTACAATACTAATATCCCATTTATTGAGACAGTTTATCGTTGCTGCTGTGTGCTTGGAAAGCAAGATGTTTGCTCACATTAAACATCTGTTACTGATTTGATTCATAGGCATCACTGAATAAAAATGCATTACCGGTAAATATGAATAGCTGACTTGGAAAAGGTCTCTTCTCTGTCATCACAGCTATATTATCTTAAATAGTTTGATTTGGTATTCTGTTTACAATAGTTTAAAACCCCTAAAGTGTAAGACCTTGGGCTAATAGTCAGTGTGCCCTGTCCCTCATATACCAGGTGTGTGCCCCGCGTGTTTAAAAAGGGTTAAAAATCCTTATATTGACTTACGTGAATCTAGCACCAAGTGACCTCACAGTGATGGGGGGAACCCAATTGAATCCTTGCTTTCCTGTGGGGATTTTCAAAACCCTGGACGTCCTCATGCAGTTAAACTTTGTGAAACTGCAGGAAGAGCCTCTAGTGGCCGTTTAGAAGATAGCCACCAAAGAAAGTCTTAACCCTGCAATATAAACATTGCAATTTCTCTTCGATGAGATTTAACAGTGTGGGTGCATATAGTGTCCGTTTAATGAAGTCCAAACAGGGATGAAACTGTATTGCTAAAACAGAATGGGAACGTCTGCTTTAGTGACATCCTGGAGATTGGAGGACCCAGGTAAGTGTCAAACTGTTAAAAAATCAGTGAATTCTCTCCAGTACTTGTAACTCCCGGCACCATTGCTGTATAGTAGTTTGCTCGTTTGGAAGCTGACCTGGTTTAATTATGCATTGTATGAAGAGGGTTTTGTTTTCCTTATCACTATGCAGTCCTCCTATAAAATATATATGTATATATATATTTTTTTTTCTACGCAGACTTGCCACAAAGAGCTTGGAAGGCCTATATCTGCACCTGTGAAAATAATTAGGAACAACTGCTTTGGAGACGACGCTGTATCATCCACTAAAACCAAAGAGTCTCACCGGTATGGACGGACCATTTACGGCTCTGTATTCACTTTCTTTTAGCTTCTCTGCATCACAGATAGGATTTTCTCTGAAACAGCCAAGCTGGAATGTAGTTTTCTAGCCCATTAGACCTTGTCACAGGTGTTTGTTTTTAATTAGTTAAATCATTTCAATAATATAACTTCATTAAACTGAACATAGTTATTGTAATTATTGCCCCTTTACTGTATTTCTTATTCGTGTTGACAATTATCAAATTATTCTAATTGTAATTGTGTGTAGTGGTTAATCACCTATGGTTTTTTTTACTAAACTGTGCATTGCCAGATATTATAAAGTTTAAGACCAAATCATTCAAGATTGTGGAAAAGGGGGAATTTGAGTTTTGTTTCCAACTTGGGTTATTTTGGCCTTTAACCTAAAATTCTCTGGTCAATGCTTAACAATTCATTGTTCATTTTCTATTTTGTGAAGTGACACTTTGTGTTTGAGAGTTTGGCTCTATTCCAACAGAGTAAAACGATGACTACGTAGGTAAAATCCTAGGGTTTAGGATGCTGCCCAGTGTAGTGGGAGTTTTTAATTGTTATATGAATTCCTAAGCTGTATTATTAACCGCTTACTTTCTTTCTTTTTTGTTTTTCTTCTTCTATATTTACTTTTTTACCATGGATAGCCATGCATTCACAAATAAGTGGGAAATCTATTGCTGAATACAGATTATGTATAACAAAGACACACAGTTCCAAGGGTACAACAACAACCTTTTGGGCCACACGCGGCTTTATACTTTTCCCCATGAAAGGGGTGGAACACATATGAAGACAATGTCCCCTCCCAGGGATCTCCTGACGGAAATGGAACTCCAGTCCCTTTGTCCCCTGTTCCTGCCACTCCTCCTCGGGGTTTCCCACCTCCAGTGACCAGGGGTTCTTTATCCCATGAGCCTCTGTACCTGGGAGCCCCAGCGCGGCAAAGCTTCCGCATCCTGGACTCCCAGTTACAGAAAGCCCGCCAAACTGCCATGTCCCCACAAAGTGTCTCCAATAATCTCAGGGCCTCCCCCCAGAGAACGGTGACTGTCTCCGTTCTTTGGATCCCTGGGTGAAACCAGGCGAGGGAAGTGTCTCCTTTCGGGACACGAATGCTCCCCCTGGCCGCCGCTCGTCCATACGAACGGCAGCCACACAGGGAAGCACTCAATTACTAACTTTGAGGTTTCACACTTGTGTTGCAAGTTGCCAACATTCTAATTGATTGGTGTGAACATTCCAAGGGGCACTGGGGAGGTCCCCGTTCGGTAACCGAACGAGGTGGGAAGCAATCCACAAATGCTCTTCCTGGATGGCATTAGTCTAACTAACGGGCCGCCACCTTGGGTAGGCACGCGTTAAGGCTTCCCTTGCAGTTTTTGAGTTTTTGACACCTCGTTGCAAGGTGCGAACGTTCCAACACAACATACTAATTGGAGTTTTGGGGTGGTCCCCGTTCGGGAGGTGAATGGATTCTGTTTGTGGCGGCTCTCCCGAACAGGGAGCAGCCACCTCAGAAGAACACCTAGAGGGAAATACACAGATAGTGAAAATACACAAAAGAAATGTTAAGACAGTAACACACATCACAGAACAATCTGGTAAATTCACAGTTTAGCGGCCCCACTACACAACGCATGCAAAATAAGTGGTAACTGAAAATACAAAGAAATAAATACAGTTTGGTCAGGAGGGACAAAGTGGGATGGATTGGAGGTGGTACATGATGCATGTTCTCTGTCTGCCCAATAAGTTTGTTTTGTTTGTCTCCGTCTTATCATCTGTTCGTGTGACCAGTTTAGATACTTGTGCCTCTATATCTGTGATTGTGGCCACTATGGTAGATTTTCAGTTGCTGGCAATTAATATATTTGCCGTTATCAGGATAAGACTGGGCTCGACAAATCCTGGGATTTGTAAGCCTGTTCCCTCCCACACGGGCGGCCGGCTGCACGTCCTGTTGGCTGACGGCGTGGAAGCTGTGATGTCTCTCGCACGCTGCTTAGTGATGCCGGAGCCAGAATATGGCATAACTAAACAGCCAAGGAAATAGAGCAGGGAAATCACAGCTCCCCGGTCGACCGCCCACTGAACCCCAGTGAAAACTGATCCACTCCAGCTCTCACAAAGGTAGGGAGGATGGGGGGAATAGAATTGGATTAAAACAAATGTCTGTCTGTGTGTGTCTTGGTCTGTCATGGTGTGTGCGTCTCTGTCAGTGTGTTTAGGTAACTAGTCCCCCTCCTATCACATGGGAATAGGGTTTTTACTCTCCTTCACTTTTCCTGTGACCTGCTCCGCCTCTATGGGTCACCATTGATGATCTCTGCCAATCCAATTCTGTCCTATAGGAAAGCCCTGAGAAGCTATTGTGCGTGCGCTGCAAAACGCTGCACCAATCAGCATCTCCCCATAGATGTGCATTGAATCAATGCATCTCAATGGGGAATGTTCAGCACCTCCATGCAGAGCGTAGATAGGAGATAGGAAGCACTTTTGTAGCTGTCTGACTGCCACTAGAAGTGTCACTAGGAAGCAATGTAAACAATGCCTTTTCTCTGAAAAGGCAATGTTTAGACTGAAAAGCTTGCATGGACATGCTATAGACACCAGGACCACTACATTAAACTGTAGTGATCCTGGTTACTACTAGAGTCTCTTTTTTGAGTTGAAAATAAGTCTTTGTGAGTTTAAAATATCTGGCTCCTAGATTAAAAGCAAAGGAATATAATTTTAAGAACATGTCTGCTATTTTGATCAGCTAGAATAAATAACAGGGTTCCGCCTGAGGAGGATTGTAGATTCTGGTTACTTTAAATATCAGTTTGCGTACTCTTGACCGTTACATATGCAACAAAGGGCAACCCCACCATATTGTACCAGACATCTCCAGCATTTCTCACTGTCGATACAGGTTAACCTAGCTGGGACCATATACCACCTATATGCTATCTTACAAAGCGTTTTTATATGCGAAGCACGCAGTGTTGCCCCTATGTGGATCTGGAAGGCACTCAACCATTTAATGCCGTTTATAGTATATCCCAAGTTTAATGCCGTTTATAGTATATCCCAAGTCCTTATGCCAGGCAGGAACAAAGCCATGAGATTGTGGAGACATTTTCACCCTTACATAACCATAACAAATAGACTACTTTAACAGCCGATTTGAGTTTGACACATGTTCTCTAATAAGTGTAGCTGTCCATCCTCCTGGAAGCGTTCAGACATCGAGTTTCTATTGAACATGGATTTGATTTGGTGTCTATTAAAGTGTTTTTTCGCGGTCTCTTACGGAGCTCTATTGCTATGCATCCATACAGCTCAGCATTACGCCCATGTCTCCCGCACCCCTCCCACAGTCTTTCTGTTGCTTATACTCTTTTTCTTAATCCAACACCTTACCAGTTCTGCGATTCCAATCCCTTTGTGCTTGATCCTGTACATGAAGACCGCCATGATATTTAGCTAGATGGCTGACTGCGTATAATAGGAGCTCTGCTGATGTGACAAGCCTTGCGTGATTACTGCACTAGGAGATTGGGGTGGAGTTTTAGTTATACATAGTTTGTTTGTTTTCAGTACAATAGATATGATACAGAGATGGAGTATAAAGGGAGTAGTGCCCCCTGTGGTGAGCTTTTGGTACTTTCCTCCTGTTGTTGAAATGTCCATTATTATTATTTTATTCTTTATATAGCGCTGTACAATGGCATCATATATGTGTTCTAATCAATGCGTTAAAATAACCCAGCTGGTGTTAACAATGGTTTTATTCAGTGCTTACAAATGAATGGCAAAGCTAGTTAACATTTTATTGAATAACTCCCAAATTACTGCTGTAGGGTCTCCTTGGCCAGGCCCACTTCATGGAATTAAATGATAAATAAAAACAGATTCTTCTCATGGACGCATTGTCCTATGCTAAACTATAAGAAAACTTATTGCTAGACAACTATAGCTAGCTTGTACTGAAAGAGAATGTTTTCACGGTGTCATCTTGACAGCCAGGGGTGCTCCTATCCTGTTTTGTTAAAGTCCTTTCCCATGAAATAGACACTTTGCTAAAACATGAGTAATGGGCACCTCACCACTAAAGAACTTCAGCAAGCAAGGAGTGTCTCTTGGATGGAAATGATTGCTTTCTGTCTGGTCAACAGGAGGATTAGAAGAGACTGTTTTTATTTGTTGATTGCTGTTCTCAAGTACTGGCAAAAAAGCTCTTATAGTTCACATGAGCTAAGTGGCTCTGTCACCTCAAACTTGCCTTTCTCTCCACCCCCACCCCCCCCCCCCCCCCCTCTTATTTTTCAGTATTTTATCTTTTTTCCATGTCTCATTTATTTATTCTTTAAACAAAAGGCAAAGTTAGGGACTACTTTGTCATATGTATATTTTTTTACTGTTAACTTTTTTTTTTTTACTAATCTTGACAATAGTGTGATTTGATTCTTAATCAGAGAATTAAGCAGTGAGATTGCAGGGGCATGGTCTATACACACAGTGTGACTGCCATTCAAGGTCTCCACCCTCTGCATGGAGACACTGAACTTTCCTCATAGGGATGCATTGAGTCAATTTATCTCTACGAAGAGATGCTGATTGGCCAAGCCGATGTCGGACTTGTGCTTGCTCTGTCCCTGATCTGCCTCCTTGACAGTCTCAGCCAATCCTATTTATATTAAGTTTTATTTACTGAAAAGTTGTGCTTTAATTTCAAGCATAATACATAATATACACACTGCATTTTGTTGTAACAAAATAACTTTTAATTTGTAAGAATACCCAGCACTGCATTTTATTTTTTATTTTATTTATTTTTTTTAAACAGAGAAAAAACAAAAAAGCAATGAATATGTAGCCACATGTTCCATAACTAACCTGTTTCATGCTGATTAAAATTTGGGCTGTAATGTATCTTATATAGAAAACTGTCCTTGGGAATCATATTTACATATAAAAATATATAATATATATATTTTGTTTTTTTTACTTCACCTTTTTTCCATTTCCTACTAGGAGCTTTCATTAGTTGCACTGAACAAAGGCCTGCAAGTGTCAGTGAGCTAAGCTCTGCTCCTCTGGGTCAGTTTTGCCGCTTCTGCACTAAATAGAGGATATGACATAAAGTGATCTCTCAAATGGTTTGAGTGTTTATCTAGCCAGTTGCAGTGGTTATCGTGCCAACAGTATTCTATTTTCAGTTTTTTGTCTGTGCTGGTGTGTCTGAGTGTCAAGGTGTGTGTATCTGTCTGTCAATGTGTATCTGTGTGTGTATGTATCTGATACACAGAAACACACGCCTTGACATACAGTTTCCCAATAGTGTGTTTGGATAGATTGTTTCTCCACTCTAACCCAAACCTGCAATCCTGTCTAGGAAAAGATGGCTGAATGGGGACCACAGGGAAATGTCCAAACGTTCGAAGGAAGAGAAACCTTTCCAGAATGATCTTCATAATGAGGTGAGTGTGTATGTTTATGAATTTGAGTAAAAGATGAAGTATTAAAAAATAACCATTATGTGCAAATGTATAGTCAAAAGAAAAAAAATTCAATATATATATTGTTTATTTTTATTTTTTTAACCAAATCCTTGGTACATGTATGTGCATCAATAACTGCTCGGATTGTTCCTTTGGTTAGCCCAAGGTAAAACTAAAAGTTCCATTATGCTTTATCAATCAGAAGGCTTGCAAAGCATCATGGGAGGTGTTCTTAAACATCTGACATGTTTTATCACCCCAGTTTATATAGAATTATCAAATGTTTGTGATAAATGTTTCTGAATGACTTTGTGCTCATTTAATGTTTGCAGAACTCCTATAAAGTCGAAAGCTCTGTTGCATCCTCTGAAAACCTGCTGCAAGGTCATCTGGCTTCAAGGTAGCATGTCTGTGTGTGCAATGTTATAATCTTTTATTTATCTATTTTTAAATGATCGAGTGAGTTGCACATGAGCAGCCCTGGCAGTTGGCTACGTGAGAAAAAAATCATATTGATTTAGTGCTCAAGGTGTCAATGATTTTCCATCAAAGTAATGGATTGTTATAACATCTGAACCCTTGTGTTTCTATCCTGAATTTTTCATCAGTTTAAATAAAGCCACAACATTTTTAAAAATGCCCAAATGAGCAGCCATTGAAGATTAAATGCAACAGAGGATGAATTGTAAAGACACAACATAATAGTATTTTGTGTTTAAACTTTGATGCATCACTCTCTTTTACATTATATATCTTTTTACCAAAGGTGTTAGGGAAACACTTTTTGATACACCAGTATGCACACTTTATATTCGTAGAAGCGCCAACACACGTTTCCTGTTACATTTACAATGCAGGCTTTATCAATATCTCTACAGGAACTGAACTGAGAACCTACACTCCAAAGACTGGCATCCTTAATTAACCCGGGATCTTCAGCTGATGCTATATCCAGCAAAACCTGCTTTATACTTTATACATTCTTTCGCCCCATAAACACTTCAATCAGTTTAAACGAACACTATAGTGTTTAAAACCTCATTTACTTCCTTACCGCTAAATATAGTAAAATCTTACCTTCATCCCAGGCGTCTGCTGCTGGATCTGTCTGCTTGACTGACATCAGAAGTGGTGATCTGAGCCAATCATAATACTTTGAACCAATGCATCTCTATGTAGAAAGTTTAGTGTCTCCATGCAGTGGGTGATACTGAATGTCGGTTACATTGTGGAGCACTGCCCCAGGAAGCACCTCTAGTAGCCATCTGAGGAGTGGCCAGTGAAGTTATCACTAGACTGTAATGTAAACACTGCATTTTCTCTGAAAAGAAGGTGTTTACCGCAAAAAGCCTGAAGGGAATGATTCTACTCACCAGAACAAATACAACAGGCTATAGTGTCCCTTTAATTGTTATGGTTATGGGGGTAGGCGTATTCCTTTAATGAAGCACAGATTAACACTGGTCAGAGTAAACAAGTCACATTTTCATCTGTCAAGAGAAAACTTTGCGCTTTTGGTTTAAAGACGAGTGGCGGTAAGAAAGCCATTGCTGTAAATAAATTTAAAGAGGCTTGCATGGGCTGTGATGCAATGTTAGTGGACTACTGTGGCTGACCGGGTGCCTCAGTCACTCGATGCTCCTAGTGCTCACAGAGGAGCACTCCACCCGACACCATCAGCCCCACAGTCCCCACATCCAGCGTTACAGCTTGGCTGCGAACTCTCCGTCCTCCACCCATCCTGGACCCAAGACCAGGATCCAGCTTCCAGTGGATGAACCTCTCCTACTCCAGAGAGCGTAGCAAGAACCGCTCCTAAATGAGCTAGTGATTATAATCCCAGGAAAGTATAGTGATGTAGCAATCCCCAGGATAGATACATTCGTTTCCCCCACACAAGATGAGACTCTATGTTGAGGGTAAGCAGGAACTCTCTTTTAATGGAGCCACACTGGCCTTTCATGCAAGTTTCCCAAAAAGGGTGACACCCACGTAGACCTTGTTGGGCACAGGGACACAAATTAACAAACCAATAAAAACAGCGTTATACAGTGAGACACTCCCATACAGTATACACAATCCCTCCCCTCTGCCTAAGAGGTAATCAAGGCAGATAATGTATTAACTTAATTATATCCAGGCAAAAAAAACACAGATTTTTCTGAACCCCAAAACACACAAAATCCCCACAAAGGTACATGCCCTGATAGCCCTGACCTGGGTGAACCACATATTCAGAAATCACCCAGATCAGATCAGGGGTTTAGGAAATTCCTGGAAGTTTCTTTTTGACCGACTGCACGCATGGTTTCATTTCATAAACCGTTCCAGAGAATCAGAATGTGCGGCAGGTCTATTTCCAATAGTCTAAATACTGTTCGAGAAACTGAACGTGCCATTCGTGAATGTAATCAGTATATGTCCTTTGTTCGTGGCTTTCTGCTTACCGAATGCTGTTTTGAATAGCTGAAGTTCCATGGAAGGTAACTGTTCAGCGGTGTTTGTGCCGTCGCGTGTCCGATTTGAGTTCCATGAGCTCAACAACAAAACACAGCTGAACACATTCGACTAAACAAGATGGCCACCGCCGCCACGTGTTCGACTGTCGAATAGCGGCCACTTTGACTGTTCGAGAGTTAGAAGTGTCACTTCGAAAGTTCGAAGGGCTACTGTACCATCCAAAAGGGCACAAACAGTACTTTTAAACAAGGGTTATCACAGGGCCCGTAGTCCCAGGGTAGGAGGCTGGCAGACAGGGCCCTCCAAAAACCAGTGGCGAGGATACCTTCGTCACAACTACTAAAGACTAAAATTTGTTCGTATGGCATAATGAATCTATCTTAGAAAATCTTTGGTTCATTGTGCAGCATTTTTGGATAGCCTCGAGTAGGTGAAAGAATGGTTCGTTATTGTGTGACACCAGCTGTCCAACATGAAGGCAAACAAATGATGGCCTGGGGCTCTCGTGCTGGATCCAGAGTTGGTGACTTGCACTGAGTGGGTGATACCCTGAACAAATAGACTTACCCCAGCTATGTCTGGACTTAGAAGAGAAGAACAAGTTGGTGGATTTCAAATCATTGAATGGCTAACACAGTCTACACACTTAAACACCGTTCTAGATGAACTGGAGACTAGGGTGAAAGCAAACTGCAGATGCAACTCATGTGTGAAACACTCTGCAGCAATGCTATCTCTTCAAATGGTTTTATTAATGAATTTTCAATAATAACACAATAATACAGTGGAATATTTGTAACTAACGTCATCCAATTCTATAAAATACACGTTGTGTGTGTGTATGTATATATGTATGTGTATATATATATATATATATATATATATATATATATCTTCCAATGGTACCCAGCACACACACTTTCAAAATTAAAAAAATGCCGGGTGCATTACAGCCATAGCCAAAAGACTTATAAAATATAATGAAAAAAGGCTTGCACTCACGGTCTGTTATAGTAGTAAAATAATTCTTCTTTATTCCAACATCTTAAAACATAGTTGCTGTCATCAACGTTTCAGCCACTGCTTGTGGCTTTCATCAGGATCAATTCAGCACAAAAAATAAATTTACAAATGTTTGCTTATATATAGCTAAACAGACTAATACTTAAATTATTAAAAACACTCACTACCTGTGTTCCCGAGCGCCCGGCGTCTCTCCCATGACTGTGCGCATGTGCGAACACGCCGAAACCGGAAATGGCGTGTTCGCGTCATCTTTCGTTGCCGGGGTTACCCGAAATGTTGACAAGCTCCCCGGCAACGGGATGACACTCCAAATCGCCAGGGCGCTTACACAGTGATCAAACCCATAGACTAAAAAACATCACAATATACATATTGATCTACAGTTACAGTAGCATAATAATACAGGGAAAGAGAGATCCGGTTCCATGATCTCGGCTGATATTCTCAACAATATAATGTTATCGCATACAATGTCTAATAGAGGATAATAGAACCAATTAGAATAAAATAAAGGTACACAACAATATATGTCTCGCGTGTTACCCACTATACTGAAGAATGTATACAATAAAGTGCTTCCTATGACTTAACAAGTTGATGCTGTTATATACCACAACATATGCAAAAAAATATAAAACTATGTTATCTACACATGTGTATAAAAATGACCTTGTGTATGAATAAAAGTGCTTGCTACAAACTTTAAAGTGATACTAATTGCTGTTATGTACAATAAAGTGCTATATGCAAATATATAGAAAAGTGGCCAAAATTGCTTTTCTGTACAATAAAGTGTCTTATGTAATCTTAAAGTGATACTAATTGCTAATATGTACATTAAAGTGCTACATGCCATTTATATGGTAAAGTGATCCATAGTGTTTGTTATGTACATTAAAGTGCCTCATATATTGTCTAAAGTGATACTAAGTGCTATATTACTATATACATCAAAGTGTCATATCCATACCACAATATGCCAGTATTTAAATTTCAGAAATTAACCATACTGTGTACTTGCATATATAATTTTACTCCCAGGACATCATATAGCTCTGAAAGATTGGCTTTCCCTGGTCTCTATACCCGCTAGCTTATTTGTACTATATAATACATTCATGGCTTTCTTATTTAAGTACTAAAATTCTTAGTTTATAGGCATATTTTAACATATGTGTACTAAGCTGAGTTTCTAACTAGGGGCTGTGTACCAAGTCATCCGTCCCTTTATAATATGTATAAGTTATCTAAATCCCTGCATAATGCTGCAAATGTAGATACCATCACTGTTAAAATATAACTCTACTCTACATATATATATATTAATCTATTGAAAAACTAAAATAAAGTTAAAGCCAGGTCTAAAAAAAAAAATTTCAATAGTCATATATATGAATTGGGTTATATTTTGTGTATAGTGCTGTTTGGTTGGATGTGGTGTTGATGATGCTTATAAGCAAAAACTTCCTTTGACATCCCTTTCCCAGCCTTTCCAATCTTGTCTCAGCGATTCTAAAAACACAGGGGGAGTCCTAAATGCTAGTTCACAACACTTTGACTCAAATATGCTACGGAAGACCTCTGTCCTGCATCGAATGGTGTCAGACTTCCAGTACCTGGAATATCTTTCTGAAGAAAATGTGACTTCCATTGTAGAAATAATCCCCTGAATCTTTGGTTATACCTTCAAAAAGTGATATGTGGGGGGATTCTCAAGTTGATTTGCTGTGTGCCTTATTATTCGAGCATGCTGAGACATTAAACTGTCTTAAGTGAGACTTGTGTCCATCAAGTTCAGCCTTCCTCATGTGTTTTTGCTATTGATCCAAAGTTCAATAAAAACAAGACTATTGACTGGCAGTGTGTGATTTTATGTTTTGGTGTGTTTCCCCCTGTGAAGTGATCCTTCTATAGAATTTCTTGTAACATGCGTTGGTATAATCTAACTTTCTAATGCCCCTGCATACCATGAATATGTTTCTCTTTGCTTTGTTACTGTGCCATATCAAGAGAGAAGGCAGTGTTTCCATTACTGCCTAGGAATACTTCTAGTGGCAGTCACTCAGACAGCCACTAGAGCTGCTTTCTGAGTCCGTGCTCAATGCTCGGCATTCACTCAATATGAGGAACTGCTGGTTGGCGCAGTGTTTTGGCCGCACATGTGCAATAGCCTCCCAATGTTTTCTTTGGGATTGGGTCATTA
This sequence comes from Pelobates fuscus, assembly GCF_036172605.1. Classification (NCBI taxonomy): domain Eukaryota; kingdom Metazoa; phylum Chordata; class Amphibia; order Anura; family Pelobatidae; genus Pelobates; species Pelobates fuscus. The sequence continues at coordinate 13,071,029 of NC_086320.1, forward strand.
CATTTGTTGATCTCAGTCAAGGAGACGGGTCAGAGTTTAAGTCACATGCATCTTAGAAATTACTTGTTTTACAAGCTTTTAAATAGATGGAAACATTTTTTTTTTTTTAATTTGTTTATTTTAAAAAGTAGTCATTTGTAAAAAAAAACAGATTACACAAGTGAAGGAAACCAAGCTTTTTTTTTTTTTTTTTTTACTTTTTAACCCCTTAAGGACCAAACTTCTGGAATAAAAGGGAATCATGACATGTCACACGTGTCATGTGTCCTTAAGGGGTTAAAACCTTGTACAGAATCCTATTTTTTTGTGACTGCAGTTGAGAACATCTAGGCTTCCAAATATGACTTTCCCCGTACCCCTCTCCCCTCCTCCCACCCCACCCCCCTCTTTTTTTTTTTTTTTTAAATATATTTCAAGATTTGCATATAGAGCATTTCACTCTTTACTGTTACTTCATTAAAATCGTGTTCCACGCAGTTACCACTCTTGCATTCTTTTAAAGCATCAGAACTTTAAGGTCGCCAGGTTACCGTGTGGGTTGGTTTTGATGTATAAAGCATGCTCGTGCAGTCTCACTACTCAATTTTATGTCTTTTCCTTTTTTTTTTGTGCAGGCTGTGTGAGACACAGTAATGGGAGGTGTTATCCTGGCAATGCAAGGGGTTGACTGTGAACTTTGAATACAAATGCAAAACATGTTTTGGGTTAATGCTCTGTCAATAACAGGTCCACTTTCATATCATACAGATCTCACTCAAGTGACTGATTTTACATGTACAAAACCTTTCACCTACAATGTATGGAAATCCAAGTAAAGTTTAATTCTTTCTTTCTTTAGTCCAAAGGTAACTACACCGTGGCTGGATGAGAACAGCAATGTTGTCACTCCTAGCTGCACCAACAACAACGAAGAAGGGTGAGTAAGGAGGACTTACAATGCCTAGACACCAATCTCCAACTGTAATACTCCAAACTTGACAAACCTTCACATTCCCTCTGGAGGGGGATACTGGGAATGGCTACTGGGGAGGGGGTGACCAATTATTGGTCCAGGACGACCTAGGCCTAGCATATAGAACAAAGGGACTGATCTGCAATGAAATGGTACATGTCGAAATGAAGGACATAGAGATGTGCAATGTAGCTAGACTGATATCCTAGTCTGGGAGTCTTGTTAACGATTTGCTTTTAATGGGGTCTTAAATTCATTTTAGACATCAATTGCTTCCTTGAATAGAGTCTGTGATGGGGAGCACCAGACAAGCCTCCTACAGGCAGACGGTTTTCTTGCTATTCCAGCACATACTCTCTAGTTGCTGTGATATTCCTGGAGTTTCCATTCTAAGAGACGATCACTGTGCTTGCAGGTGTATTCTAAGCAATGACCCTAGGGAGGGCTTAGGGTTGTTCACATTAGTGTAACGCCCACAAAGATACAGTGATGGCAGTGCAGTTGCTGGTGGGGAGAGTCAAGGGACTTTCTAACGGATTATATAGATAATACAATAAAAATATACACCAGAAAATTTCCTTTTAAAAAAAAATATATTTCTAAACTTGCAAAGTGTCCCTCTGTGCTTTGTTTGTCAAAAGTTCTTCCAGTCCTAGGATAATGGGAACTGCTCAGCAAACTGTTGTGACAGGGTCACTTTAAACAAACTTATGGCTGTTGGCAGTACACACCTTTTTTTTCAAAAGCTCCACTAAGTTCAACAAGACGGGTTTGTTGTGTTTTGTTTTGTACTCAAGTCCTCGTTGAAGAGGTTCTAGTTATAGTGCCCAGTATTGAAGACGCTGCAAATAGTTCAGATATTCAAATGGAAACTAGAGCTGACTGAACCCCAGTTTGTGAAGTCATCTCTTGGGAAACCATTTGTAGCTGGTTTACAGTAAAACAAAAACGACTTGAGTTGTTCTCCTGTACTCTGTTTTAGTGTCTATGTTGCTCCTTTATGGCTTGTCAAACTATATTTTGTTCATTTTCTTTATATTTAAGGTCCAAAGAGTTGAACTGTAATTATGAGATTGAGAAAGCTAAAGTTACAGGAGAGGTGAGTTGTTATAAAATGAAGGGAATTGGGGTATTCTGTAAAATGGTGCAGAATTCCCTCCTTTTTCTGGTGCTCAATTTATTTGCTAAACTACAATGAATGTTTAACCATAAGAAGCAGACTTTTTAGATACCATATAGAGTTAGACCAATGGTTCCCAAAACCAATGGTTTTTCACTTGAGTCCCCCTTGGCAGCCCATTTCCATAAATTGTACCCCTCACATTAGCAAAATGTTGTAAATAATATAGTTGCATTTATTTCAAATGTATACATTTTTCTCTGTTCAATCTCCCCCTTTTCCATGTTCTAGGCTTTTCCTCTGCCCCATGCTCTTCCTGCTTCTCCTCTGCCCCAGACACACAAACTGTCACACATGAAAACACTGACAGACAAATAGATACAGATATGCATGCTTTCATACATACAGATGCACAGACCCAACGATACACAAACATACAGATACAAACACTGACACTGACACACAGATACATATCCTGACACACATGCATATACACTGACACACAGATACATATCCTGACACACATGCATATACAGTGAAACACCGATACATACACTGACACACATGCAAATTCACAAATGACACACACACACATACAAAAATACCCACACCGACACACCTATACGAACAAACATGCAGATACATTCCCTGACAGATATACACATACCCTGACACACACGCAGATAGATACACACACACACACACACACACACATACCCTGACACACAGGTACATACATTAGCCACGGCAAGACTGTCGCTGCGTGGGAAAACAGGTAAGTAAAACCTTTCTCAGAGGGGGACCGGTCACCTAAACAGACACTCGCTAAGAGGCAGACAGACATACACTTGCTTGCAGACAGACCCACACACACAATCTCAGAGACACACATTCAGAAGTTAAATTTTAAAAATGATTTTGATTGAAACTCACTAAGCCTCCTTACCTTTTGGATAGGTGGAGTGGATAGCCTTTCCCTGGGGTCCAGTGAGGCTGCTGTCATCTCCATGCTCTGCTCCCCATTTAGTATGCCAGGGGCCGGAATGACGTAATTTCCTGGCTCCCGGCATCTTTGCAGGGCACGCGAGGGAGCAGAGAGATGACAGCTCACTCCCCCTCCCTTTTTAATTTTGCAATGTCAATAAAATTATTACCATTAATAGCTTTGGGACCTCAGGGTGTACTTTGAGATTGTTAAATGTACTATTCATGGTAAGATACTTTTTATGAATAATAAATCGAACCTGCAAATTAACAAATTAGTGGCCATTCTATATAGGAATACAAAAGAAATGACAATGGGTATACAGAGGCAAACTATATGTGACTTGCAATTAAATTTTTACAACTGTAGCACCATTAAAACCCTATATTTTATTAATTTCATCGTGCACATATGTAAGAGCTACCAATACATCTCATAATATGTTCGTGTATTACTAATAACATTACGTGTCTGGGTAAAACTCCCTGGAAAAGAATGCTGTCTGAGAAATATTAAATATCTTAGTATTTTATTTTACTTGCAGATTTCAAATCGAAATTCTGAATCATCTTCGGGTGACTCTATGAAAGTGAGCTCAAATTGTAAAGATCCTTCCCAAAATAACAAAGAACCGGTGGTTCAAGTTTACTCTGAAGAGCACATAGATGACCAGAATACTGTGGATTACCCAAAGAGTAAAGAATGTCTTGTTATAGAGGAAAACCAACAAGAAGTGGCAGGCAGTTCCAAAAAGAAAGAGTTCAAACCTGTGCAGAAGCTCTATAAAATTGAAGAATCAGAAAAGTCTGAAAGGAAAAGACTGAAGGAGCATGCTGAGGAGTCGAAGAGAAAAGAAGGTTCTGATCGTGGGGAGAAAGAGAAAAACAAAGTGTCAGAAAGCACTGGATGTAAAAGAAATGACAAAACAGACCGTGAAAATAGGGAAAATGTGAGGAAGGACAAGAAAACCACCATAAAGAAGGAAATATCTAACAGTCAGTCCTCAAGTAACAAAATTACAGAAAAGGAAAGCTCAGGCGTGTCCATGGAAGGCCCAAAGCAAAATAAGATTGATTTAGATAAGGTGGTCACCAATAAGACCACACAGTCCTCGGAAAAGACACCAACTACAATAGAAAAAAAGAAGAAACAACACTCAGACAAGTCTAAAGACAAAAACAAAACTAGGGAAGAATTGGTGCATCTTAAAACAGAGAGAGAAAAGTTTCCAGGACATAGTTTAACAGAATTTGAAAGTGATTTGAAGAACATCACAGAGGAAACTAGGATGGTAGAAATGGTTGTAACTACAAAGATTGTAGATAATAAGGCTGTTCCCGAAACGGTGGAAAACACTGCTGACCTGGAAAAAAGTCATGAAAAGAAAGAGAGCGGCTCTGCTGAAAGGTCAAAGAAGAAAGAAAAGTTGAAAAAAAGGGAGAAGGAACTAGAGGAGAAGACTCATAAGAAGAAAGACCATTCAAAGCATGAGAAATCCTCTAAAGGAATCAAGAGAGAAGTGGATGAAGAGACAATGAAAGAATCGTCTGAGACCAAGAAAAAGAAATATAGGGATAACTCTGAGAAGCATGATTGCAACCAAAATGATAAAGGGTCATCCAGTAGGAAAAGGAAGGTGGATGGTGGAGCTAGAGTGTCCACAGCCAAAAAAATCAAAGTAGAAAAGAAGGTGGAGGACAATTCCAAGTGGAAATGGTATGTGTCTCAGGGGAGTTTGGGCAGTAGTAGCAGTGGCTGAGCATTGTTGTATGTATTAAAAGTAAGCAATTGTCAGACCCATTAATGAGATTAGGATTTCATTGACTGTGGCTCCCTGGACCTGCAAATCAGGACTTGCTGTTAGGCTTGCTATACTTCTGTTAGTGTCACCCTCACAAACGAGTCATCTGCTCAGAGGGACTGTATCACTCTACCGGGATTATATAGAATAAGCGGATACAGGAATCTAGTTTAAAAAAAAAAAAGTAAACTTTTTGAAATGTTCAATTCCTTATTTTAATATAATGAATCACCTGTTTGTAGATTGATTTCTTTGTATAGCCGTATGCGTCTGTTAAAGTTGGCAGAGGTTGGACGGACTCTGTGGTGATCATCCTAAAAGGACCACTCCACTCTTCCAAACCCCCACAGTTTAGTAGATATACCCCCAATGAATACATACATTCATTGGGAGTGTAGTCTAAAATAAAAGTTCTTATGACTGCAGCCTTTCAGTCTCTTCACATTGAGAAGCCTCTGACTTGTTTCCCACGTGCGGTGCTGGCTCGTGCACACTCACGCACATGTCCTCCCTGGCTGTTTGACAGCCAGGGGAGTGTTCTCTAGTTAATTTATAAAAGTGCCGATTTCTCATAGAAATCAGCACTTTTATAAACTTGGGGTAAATGAGGATACTCCTCAGCCATAAAGCACTTGAGCAAGCTGAAGTGCTTTTGGGGTGTGGAGTGGTCCTTTAAGGGCTTTTGGTGAGATTGCTTGTGCACAATCCATGCAATAGTTGTCAGTCATGCTTTATTCTTAAGACAAAACGAAAACAAAGTGTTGACGTGTAAAAATAATATAAGCTATTATATATGCTCCCAACCACTTACAATTACATCACACATATAATAAAATAGTACACCAATTGTAATACTATACTTAATCTGATGATCAGGATGCTCTTCAAACAAATTTCATATCTCCAGGAACATAAAATGCCTCTAAAAAAAAAATTAAATTTTTTTATATGTACATATATATCTATCAAAATCTAGGCAGTACTTGCACTCACGCTTTAGTGAAGTATATGCCGGTTGCTAGTAATCCAGGGAAGCAAATGTAGATCTTGGGTAGTGATCAGCACTCACGGACTTGAAGAGTTAAAAATTCAAAGTTTATTAAATTTTCATTAAAATATGATCAATGTTTGTTTAAATTATGCCTGATCCTGATGAAGTCCCATACGGCTCTTCTGTGAGTGAGTGTGCAAGGGGACGTAAGCAGTGTCCTAAGGGCTTACTCCAAGGGTCCTCAAACTCCGCCCCCCACCCAGATGTTGCTGAACTACAACTCCCATGATTCTTTGAATTACATAGATAGCCAGAGAATCATGGGAGTTGTAGTTCAGCAACATCTGGGGGGCCGGAGTTTGAGGACCCTTGGCTTACTCCAAGCATCATGACCTCTTCAGTGATTTAAAGGAGTCTGTATGTTTAGTTTCTTGCTATTAAATGCTGCATATACTGCATTTTAACTCTTTGCTGCTGGTGGTGTAACGCCACCTCCAGCAGCTTAATTCAGGTATTATTAGGCAGTGTGTTACAAGAGTTCTGGCCTGCCTACTGTATATTTCTTTCCACAGAATTGCATTAAGTGGCTGAGAGCGGTGAACTGACTCCGTTAAAGGACCACTATAGGCACCCAGACCTCTTCAGCTTAATGAAGTGGTATGGGTACCAAGTCCAGCTAGGATTAACCCTTTTTTCCATAAACATAGCAGCAGTTTCAGAGAAACTGCTATGTTTATAAATGGATTAATCCAGCCTCTAGTGGCATCCGCTAGAGCCACTTCCGCGCTTCTCGCTGTGATTTTCACAGTGAGAAGACGCCAGCGTCCATAGGAAAGCATTGTGAATGCTTTCCTAAGGACTGACTGAATGCGGGCGCAGCTCCTGCCGCGCATGCGCATTCAGCTGAGGAGGAGGAGAGTCCCCCGCCCGGCGCTGGAGAAAGAGGTAAGTTTAACCCCCTTCCACCCCCTAGAGCCCGGCGGATTGGGGACCCTGAGGGTGGGGGCACCCTCAGGGCACTATAGTGGTCCTTTAATAAATGGTGACTGCATCCGGGTCCTAGGTAAGAGGACAATTAATAAATGGTGACGGCATCCGGGTCCTAGGTAAGAGGACAATTAATAAATGGTGACTGCATCCGGGTCCTAGGTAAGAGGACAATTAATAAATGGTGACTGCATCCGGGTCCTAGGTAAGAGGACAATTAATAAATGGTGACTGCATCCGGGTCCTAGGTAAGAGGACAAACCTTTGCAAAATGGTTTGCCTCATTACTGGGGATCGGGTCCAGGGTACTCAATCGTAGCCAGCACAACTTAGAGTAAAACTTTTAATATAGCTCTAAAAGGGAACTGTCCCTTCCCAGGATTTTTTTATTTTAGGTTTACCTGTGCCTATATTAAATATGATTTATTTTTGTAAAATTTTATTTTGAGGTGTGAAAGTAAAGTTTGATGTAGAAATCCACACCCCATTTATCTTGTAACTGGGCGCCTCCATCTTGGCTCCTTGTCAATCATTGTTACAAGCTCTGACAGCATAGAAAGAGCAGACAGCGATAAAACAATGATTTTATTTCTCCCGTTTGCAATGTTTGCCCTGGATTTACCTTGTCTGAACTGGAACATAAAGTTTGCTAAATCTTGAATATTAAAAGGAGGTGGGACATCTCATGTAGGTCGTTTTCAATGTTTTATTCAATCTTGACAAGACATTCAGACGTGTAAATGTTAGATTGCTAAAACGGATACAAGAACAAATGTGACATGCAGGGGTCCAAAGTCTAGCAGTCACACACAAGGAAGGTTTACAGGATGTATGTGCTTGCACTGAAAGGATTAAATTCTAGCTGTACGTATTCCACAAACCTGTTGCCAGTCTGTCAGCTGCAGATACTGAGACTTTATCATCTAAAACCTAATCCCAGCAGCACTCTCCTGCAGCTACGTTATTGGTTAAAAACCAGGAAGTAAGAAATCTGTGTGAAAGGTCATCTGAGCTGCAACAATGAGCCATGTGCCTGCATCCACACTGCATCTGAATGTCTCCCAAACCCTTTCCTTATGCATTGAACGGACATGCTCCAGAGCGGCTGCCGGCTGCTCCTGGGGCTGACGGGTGGCATTGCTGTCGTGTCTGGGTGCCGTTTCAGTTGCAATAGGAGGAGACTATTTACATGTGCTAGAGTTTGGTAAGCTTGTAACCAGTCTGACTGCATGTTACAGTTGGAAAGACATGCTGATAACTTGCTGAGTCTGACAGTCAGTGTCCTTTAACTGTTACTGCCGCAGAGTTTATCTGAGCTCTCAGTCAATCCTTGCCCTACTGTAGTATTATTATTTATAAAGCGCCAACAAGTTCCGTAGTGCTGTACAATGGGTGGACTAACAGACATGTATTTGTAACCAGACAAGTTGGACGCACCGGAACAGAGGGATTGAGGGCCCTCTCAATGAGCTAGAGGCAGTGGGGTATAGTGACACAGAGGGTAAGGATAGGTTAGAAAAGTAGGTTGCTAGGATGTTTGTTATAGGTGTCTTCACTCTGGCAGTTTTCAAGATTCCTTGTTAGTTTATTGGTTTATCCCTTTTCTCTTTCATTGGAGTAATCCATCTGTCAGATAAATAGGTGCTTACTATTGAAATGTTTTTACGGTTAGCCCTCCTCTCCCGTGAGCCATAAATATATATAACAAAGAAAGAATGGGGCTGCCATTGTTCATCTCCTGAAGGGTTTAGAGAGATCCCCTTCTTTTGGTTTGCTGGCTTAATTTTGATTAATACGTGTTAAACCTGCTCCCATTTGAGATATATAGATATTTTATGTATATATATATAAATTTTTTTCCTACTTTTTCCCAGTGCCAAGGCATGGCGTCCTCTGGCTATTGTCCAATCCAAATGCGTCTCATAGAGGATCTTTGTAAACCTGATGGGTACGTGCATCAAAGCTTCCACCATAGTGAAACATTGAATACATGCTTTTCTATGGGGACTTCCGTTTCTCGTGACTTTTATTGGTTGATTGTCATTGTAACAGCCCCTAAAGGTGTGTTTAACCCTCCAAGGTAATCATTACACTGCAAATGAAGAGGAGAAATAGAAACATGTCATATGTATAAAAAGTGTTTGTTTTCTAAATAGCCGTCTAAAGTATAATTTCCAGGTTGTAGTGTTTTGTACCAGTTTTATAGGGGCTACCATGTATTATGAAGGGGCTTTTTTCTTTTTCTCTCTTCCCATTAGGTGGGAAGAAGCCAATTATGAAGATGGAGTGAAATGGAAATTCTTGGAACATAAAGGTCCCTATTTTGCCCCTCTTTACGAGCCCCTTCCAGACAACGTTCGCTTCTACTACGATGGTGAGAGCTTTAAGGATGGAGGCAATTGTACAAGTTCTGATAATAACAAACCCTAGAATTTGACTATATGTTTGTTCAACCATAATTCACCTCTTTCATGTTAAGTGCTCCCACACTTATTATATATAATTTTGTTCAGTAGAAACAGGGCGTTCATTTCACATCAAATATTACAACATGAATCAAAACAAAAAGTGGGAGAAATTAAGAAATTGGGTTATTTTCTTAGTTCTGTGTGGCAGAACTATCAATACATGTCCTGATGAACGTCCTCGATTCCTCTTTTGGATGTACATTTCTTTTGGATTACAAATATAGAGTATTTTACGATTTTATATATGTAGATCTATTTATTAATGTCAAAATACAGTTAGTGATTCATCGTCGGGAAGGGCCCGCATGGTAAGTATCCCAGAGGCTCCAGTGCTAATGAGTTCTGTGCCCATTATAATGTGTATGGCATAGAACAGCGTTAAAGTGTGTAAATGGAGATTGATAGCCCAGCAGAGGCTTTCCATTCAGTGTAACAATAACTGCATATACTCTGCGGTACTAATTATGAACAATGCATGTTACCAAATTACTAACAATATAAAGTAATCTGCAGGCCTGGAGTTTCACGTTCACTTCTGTTTGCAGGGAATCCCATGAAGCTAACTCTCGCCACTGAAGAAGTCGCTACTTTTTATGCTAAAATGTTGGACCATGAATACACTACAAAGGAGGTTTTCCAGAAGAATTTCTTTGCTGACTGGAAAGAGGTGAGAGGAGTTTCCATGGTTGTTGCTGAAATGTTTTGCCTGTCAAAGTTTACTTATAACATAAACTCCTGTTAGCTTGTAGAGTGACCGCCACAAGAGGTGTTCCTAGCTAACAATGCAAACACTCTTTACTCCGAAAACCGGTGTTTGATTTGCTGGGATTCTTAATGCTGTGTCGATTCTAATACTTTGTGTCCCTTTAAGAGACTTGCATGGACTGGTAGGGCTCAGTTGGTTCAAACAGAGATCTGAGAGAATGTCTGTGGACTTTGTCATTTGGATGTATATCCTTCCTCCCACATTTTTACCTCGGAGGAGAAAAAATATATAGTGCAGTAATTTCTAACATTGAAAGTAAAATTCACTCATTTTAAAATTCTTAGAATTTTTGTTTCTTTTTTAAAAAGATTGTTTGCCATGTTTTCTAACAGATGAAATGTTCCAATGGGGGCTGGGGGTGTTACACTATGAATGTGTCTGTAAAATCCTTTACTAGCTCTTATTATATGCTCTACCCCTTAACAATTTGTTTCAGCAAATGGCAAGCGAAGAACGAAAGTTAATTAGGCATCTGCACAAGTGTGATTTCACAGAAATTCACAAGTATTATGTAGATAAGAATGAAGCTCGGAAGGCATTGCCTAAGGAAGAGAAGCAGGTAAGAACTAAAACAATGCGTGAAAAATAAATCATAATACAGTTAATTATACTGTAGAAGAATGCCTACTTGTTTGATCCTTTAATATTCAGAATGTAATTACTTATTGGGTTTAACTAAATGAATCGACTTGTGTTAAAAGTGAATTTTAAAATGTAGGCAAACTTCACCCACTCTAATTGAGTTGCAGCCTGGCTGTTTTAAGCTGGACTTTCCAAATCACTGTAACTTGCTGTTTGGTATATAAATGTAATTGTTAGCCGTGGTGGGGTCACCACTGGTCTCCAATGTATTGTAGACGTCGTACGTCTGAATAAATGAGTACCTATGTAGTGACAGCATTTAATAGGCCAGAATTCATGGACTTACATCTATTATCCAAATGTCATCCATGCAATAGATTGTTTACGTATCTTTCCTCTCACCACATGTAGGAATACTCAGTCTGTTGGCACACAATAGTCCCCTGAGCTGTCCAAATTGGTGATTCTTTTGTGACTTGTGCGTTCATTGGTTTAGAATGTGTCAGAACTGATCTAATTCCTGGTGATCCAATAAGAGATTGGGAGTATCTAGTACTGGTAATAATTTTTTTTTTTTTCAGTCACATTTTCCTTTTTACACCCAGTATTGATTGTCATTAGGATCAAACACTTTGAAATAGCGACCCACATTATAAAAGTTTTTGTCTTGTATCATAATAAGCAAGACTTGTATTATACATATTTAGAGCAATGCAGACCTATACGCTAATCAGTTCTGCGTCTAAAAGTCAAGCATAGGGGGACTTGCAGAAATGAAACCCAACTGGAACACTACTCTTACTGCCATTAATATGCTCCTTTATCTCTGCCCTGCGCCTGTGTGACCGTTATTTACAGCGCTTACATTTTCTAGAAACTGAAGGAAGAGGCCAGTAAGCTGCAGGAAGAGTATGGATACTGTACGCTGGATGGACATCGGGAGAAGATTGGAAACTTCAAGATTGAGCCCCCAGGCCTCTTCAGGGGCCGAGGAGACCACCCAAAGATGGGAATGCTAAAGTTGCGTATAATGCCAGAAGATGTCATCATAAACTGCAGCAAGTGAGTAATCTGGGGTGCTAAACAGTTATCTGTGTAGGCATTGTTAGTACGTAAAGCAAAAAGCCTTGAGACCAGAATAATCCTTTGTACCTGCACCACTTCCATTATAAATTTCATAATTTAACCCCTTAAGGACACATGACATGTGTGACATGTCATGATTCCCTTTTATTCCAGAAGTTTGGTCCTTAAGGGGTTAAAGGAACACTATAGTCACTTAAATTACTTTAGCTAAATAAAGCAGTTTTAGTGTATAGATAATTCCCCTGCAATTTCACTGCTCAATTCACTGTCATTTAGGAGTTAAATCACTTTGTTTCTGTTTATGCAGCCCTAGCCACACCTCCCCTGGCTATGATTGACCGAGCCTGCATGAAAAAAAAAACTGGTTTCACTTTCAAACAGATGCAATTTACCTTAAATAATTGTATCTCAATCTCTAAATTGAACTTTAATCACATACAGGAGGCTCTTGCAGGGTCTAGCAAGCTATTAACATAGCAGGGGATAAGAAAATCTTAATTAAACAGAACTTGCAATAAAGAAAGCCTAAATAGGGCTCTCTTTACAGGAAGTGTTTATGGAAGGCTGTGCAAGTCACAAGCAGGGAGGTGTGACTAGGGTTCATAAACAAAGGGATTTAACTCCTAAATGGCAGAGGATTGAGCAGTGAGGCTGCAGGGGCATGTTCTATACACCAAAACTGCTTCATTAAGCTAAAGTTGTTCAGGTGACTATAGTGTCCCTTTAATAACCTCCACAGCACTCCAGCTTCCCCCACAATTACACTTTCTGTTTGTAGTCCACAATAACTACCTTAACAACTAACAATTTTTTGTAAAGGACACAATATATGCACTATATTAGTCAGACTACAAGATGTTAATTATTGTAAAATATTTTACAAAGTGTAGATTAGGCAGTCCAGGCTGGTTGTTGCCTTTATCCCATAGGTTCCCGCACAACAGACCTTAATGAGCAGAACAAGGGTCTCCAGTAGTTGTAATTGTTGGCATTCTGCTTCTGAACACCGCTTAAAGGACATTTAGAAATGTAGTAACACAGCAGGTTTGTATAAATATTTTGTTGATTACTTGAGTACATTTAATTTATGGTATCCTAGAAACCCACTATGGCACTTCCCAGCATATTTTTGAGCTTATTACAATGTCTTGTAAAAGTATTCAAACCCCTTGAAAATCTATCATTTTTCTCAAATGGTTCAACACTAAAGACATGTTCCCAGGTACTGATCTCTCCCTTTCTTCTTCGGCCTGACTTAAGACTACCAGGCCTATTGATGAATGCACCCCCACATCTTAATAATGCTGCCACCACCAGGCTTCTCTGTATGGATCGTGTTGAGTTATAGGTGTTTTGTTTGCGTTTGAATTGTAGCTGATTCTGAGCAGTGGCTCCTTTCCTGCCACCATCCCAAACAGACAAACGTTAATGCAGAGCTATTGAAATGGATGACAGGTGCAACTGTACTCCACACTCTGCCACTGACCTCTGTATTGTAATGGGTTCACCTTTCCTACCCTACACAATGTCTTAGCCGTATGTAAGCCAAACCAACCATTTATTACAAGATTAGCTAAATTATATCCAAATGCTCATAACGGTTTTCTCCTTTAAAGGACCACTTCAGCTCAATGAATTGGTCAGAGTGCCAGGTCCTCTTAGTTTTAACCCTGCATTGCGGGTTAATCCAGCCTCTAGTGGCTGTCTCCCTGACAGCCACTAGAGGCCGCATTGAGGACACGCTGGACATTCATAGGAAAGCATTGAGTACTGCTTTCCTATAGACGGTTTGAATGCGCTCACGGCTCTGGCCGCGTATGCGCATTCGGAGCTAACGTTAGCAGGGGGAGGAGAGGTCACCAGGGCCGAGGGAGCCTGGTACTTGATTAAGGTAAGTGGCTGAAGGGTTTTAACCCCTTCATCCCAGCGGGATGGGGGGGGGGGGCCTTATTATAACCCTATAGTGCTTAGGACAAAGTTTATTTTCCTGGCACTATAGTGCTCCTTTAAAGTGACTGACTGGCTCTTCTTCACATTCCTCCTTGCTTGTGCCCAGGTGATGTGATGTAGCCTCTACTTCCAGATGATCGATCCAGCAGATTTCATTTCGATGTTCCTTTCCTAACTGGTGTATTAGTTTGAGCACACTGTCTTACTGCTGTAGAATGTGTCACAGTTCATTGTCAAAGCATTGCTGCAGGTCTACAGGCTGGCCTGCCATCCTTATCTAGAGTGTGACTGTTATTCAGAGAGAAATCGCTGTTACTTTAGTATCTTACAGGTAGAGCCCAGTTCTTAGATAATTGTTTTGTCATTGGGGCATTTTTCAGGTATGTAAATGTTTGCAGACCAGAGGGGTGAATATATTTGCAAACTTCATATTTTAGTTTTAAATATTTATTCAAAATATTTTTCGGCATAAAATCAGCATCACCTTAACCCCTTAAGGACACATGACATGTGTGACATGTCATGATTCCCTTTTATTCCAGAAGTTTGGTCCTTAAGGGGTTAAACAAATTGCTTTTAAATTGTAAACAATATTTAAATATATAGGATTTATTTTTATTTATTTTTAAACTGAGAATTGGTCAACGGTCTGAATACATTTGGAAGATATTCTATGTATCTGTAAATGTGTAGTCCTATTTTTTATTTTTTAATTCTTTATTTTTCGTTTGTCATCGCTTCCATTGCACGTACATCAGTACAAAATATAAATGCATTCAGATTACATAGCATGGTTGCATACATGAGGTTGTGCAATAGTTGGCTTAGGTTCTGTTGTCTAATTGTTGCCTGATGAGTTGGCTTCCTCTCAGTCTATGCATTAGTATAATGTGACGACAAGTTTTTCGTTTTGTTATTTTAATAACCTGAAAGAACATAATAAACATTTCCCTTACGTAGCTTGATTTTGGCCCACTGGATAAATGAATAGAAAGGGGAGAGGAAGACTTGGGAAGAGACAGGTGGTGCATATGTGGAGAGGCTCCTGGTTCAGAAGTCATGGTGGTTGCCTGGGTCACAAGCAGGGGTCAGCATTAGTGTGTATATATAAGGGGTACCCCAGGATTGGCCTGTTCATGGTAGGAGTCTGTTCCTGTGGTCAGCCACATCAGAGGGTCAGGGTTGGGATTCTTATTACTGCATTCGGGGTGAATACTATCGCAACCCTCCCCCCCCACCTCCACTGTCTCCCGCCATCCACAGTTCCCAAACGTTATGATATGCTTTCACAGTGCCCCTAATTTGTGCAGTCAGGTTGTCCATAGGTCGTGTATGTGTAGTCCTATTAAAAGTATTCTGCCTATGTCAAAGCCTTCCCACTTAAGGGGACACTCCACTTGGGGTATATCTAGAAACAGTTTGCAAAAGCTGCACATCTCTTGTCTGCAGTCTTTGCGAACTCTCCCCTTTATCCCCTCCCAGTCTTTGTGTCTGTCCAATCAGACCTCCCAATGCAGCGCAATGAGAACTCTTTCCAAGGGGTGCTCTGGGAAATTGTTGCCTCTTGAGTTTAGCTCCACTGAGCTAAACAAACCAGGAAGTAGCAGGACCGGTTATATGATAACCAGCGGGATGTAACAAGGTTATTTTATACAAGTAACAATTTCTATTGACATCTGCAATCCTTGGTAACTTTACACATAAAGCATGTCAGTAGGATAAAGCGCTTTAGGTGTCTGGAGTGTCCCTTTTAAGCTAGTTTCTGACCGTCTATGCTCACCTGTGTTTGTATGCAGAGCATTTGTCCACTTCAGGGATGAATTTTGAAGCCAGTGTATTGTGTAAATATACCTGGTGCAAACATGCAAGGATTATCCACAAACAAAACAAAAGCACTACAGGTGATACTCGAAAAATTAGAATATCGTGCAAAAGTTCCTTTATTTCAGTAATGCAACGTAAAAGGGGAAACTAATATATGAGATGGACGCATTACATGCAAAGCAAGATAGTTCAAGCCATGATTTGTCATAAGTGCGATGATTATGGTTTACAGCTCATGAAAACCCCAAATCCACAATCTCAGTAAATTTAGAATATTGTGAAAAGGTGCAATATTCTAGGCTCACAGTGTCCCACTCTAATCAGCTAAGTAAGCCATAGCACCTGCAAAGGGTTTCTGAGCCTTTAAATGGTCTCTCAGTCTGGTTCAGTAGGAATCACAATCATGGGGAAGACTGCTGACCTGACAGTTGTGCAGAAAACCATCATTGACAACCTCCATAAGGAGGGAAAACCTCAAAAGGTGATTGCGAAGGAAGTTGGATGTTCCCAAAGTGCTGTATCAAAGCACATTAATAGAAAGTTATGTGGAAGGGAAAAGTGTGGAAGAAAAAGGTGCACAAGCAGCAGGGATGACCGCAGCCTGGAGAGGATTGTCAGGAAAGGGCCATTCAAATGTGTTGGGGACTTTCACAAGGAGTGGAATGAGCCACCACACACAGACAGATCCTGGACATGGGCTTCAGATGTTGTATTCCTCTTGTCAAGCTGCTCCAGAACAACATCAGAACTGTCTTACCTGGGCTAAAGAAAAACAGACCTGGTCTGTTGCTCAGTGGTCCAAAGTCCTCTTTTCTGATGAGAGCAACTTTTGCATCTCATTTGGAAAGCAAGGACCCACAGTCTGGAGGAAGAATGGAGAGGCACACACTGCAAGATGCTTGAAATCCAGTGTGAAGTTTCCACAGTCTGTGTTGATTTGGGGAGCCTTGTCATCTTCTGGTGTTGGTCCACTGTGCTTCATTAATTCCAGGGTCAACGCAGCAGTCTACCAGGAGATTTTGGAGCACTTCATGCTTCCTTCCACAGACTAGCTTTATGGGGATGCTGACTTCATTTTCCAGCAGGACTTGGCACCTGCCCACACTGCCAAAAGCACCAAAGCTTGGTTCTATGACCGTGGGATTACTGTGCTTGATTGGCCAGCAAACTCGCCTGACCTGCACCCCATAGAGAATCTATGGGGCATTGCCAAGAGAAAGATAAGAGACATGAGACCGAACAATGCAGAAGAGCTGAAGGCCACTATTGAAGCATCCTGGTCTTCCATAACACCTAAGCAGTGCCACAGGCTTATAGCTTCCAAACAAAGTACTAATTCCATATGCATGCTTCTACTTTTCAGAGGTCCAATATTGTTCTATGTACACTCCTTGTTTTATTGATTGCATGTAGTATTCTAATTTACTGAGATTGTGGATTTGTGGTTTTCATGAGCTGTAAACCATAATCATCGCACTTATGACAAATCACGGCTTGAACTATCTTGCTTTGCATGTAATGCGTCTATCTCCTATATTCGTTTCCCCTTTTACATTGCATAAGTGAAATAAATGAACTTTTGGACGATATTCAAATTTTTCAAGTATCACCTGTATATTAGCCGCTTAAGGAGCCAATTTTTGGAGAAAAAAAGGTGTGTGTGTGTGTGTGTGTGTGTGTGTGTGTATATATATATATATATATATATGTTTTTTTTTTTAGGGTTCAACATATGAGACCTAAACATTTCAATTTTAACAATTAGAATTTTAATAAATGTAATGAATTTGTGAAGGGAGACACTCCATATGGGTATATGTTGAGCCTTATTGTTAAGCCATTTTAGCCCCAATGTCTTAAAAATGTTATAGAATTTTAATTTAAAGTTAATATATGCTAGTGTGTGTAAAAAAAAAAAAGACAAAAAATCACTAAATTATGTTCAGCAATATATCCCAGGTATAGAATGTGACCCACTTCGCTTACTTTTTGTCAAGTTGTTTAAAAACAGGGATGAAAATATATCCTGCCCAGTACATTTTTTGGGGGGAAAAATGGCAAATTGAAGATGGATATTTGGGACATTTAACCCCTTAAGGACACATGACATGTGTGACATGTCATGATTCCCTTTTATTCCAGAAGTTTGGTCCTTAAGGGGTTAAGTAACTCCTATATTTTAAAATGTTTAAATACCAATTGCAAAAGCGGAGACTTTATTTTTATTTTTACATACACAGTATGCTTATTCTCTAAATCTCATGTGTTCCACTGTAATAAAATTCTTAGCCGTACCCAGCAGCAGCACCTGAGTACAGCAAAGAGCAATATGTAAATCTTTGGAAAGTAACAGTCTAAATCCCTAAACTATCCCGAATTATAAACCAAATATAACCATAACTCTAATCATAAACCGTACATCTATCCTAACCTATACCCTAATCATATAATTATACTCTTAAAGGAACTCTATAGGATCAGGAATACAAGCATGTAACCTAACCCTATAATGTTAAAAAACATAGTTAGGTGGCTGGCTCCCCCTTACCTTATATCTTACCTTTATTCCAGCACCTAGCGGGTCTGCTGGTGCTGGCTCCGCCTCCTTGGCTGAGATCACCAGAATTGACACTGCCAATTCAATGCTTTCCTATGGGAAAGCTTTGGATTGACTGAAATAATCAATTCTGATCATTCCTGTGAAGGGGGCGGAGCCAAACACCATGCTGGCCAATCAGCACGTCCTCATAGAGATGCATTGAATCAATGCATATCTATGAGAAATGTTCAGAATGTAGGGGAACCTCTAGTGGCTGTCTGAGTGACTGCCACTGAAGGTGTCCCTAGGCAGCAATGTAAACCCTGCTATTTTTCCTCTGCAAAGGCAGTTTTTACATGAAAATAACTTAATGTACTGGTTATACACACTAGAGGCACTATATTAAGCTGTAGTTGTTCTGGTGACTATAGTGTCCCTCTAATCCTAAACCTAGCAATCTTTTAGGGTTTACTCTGCTACTGTCAATCGAGGGATCCCCATTCTGACCTTAATTTTAATCAACCATAATCCGAGCCGTAACCTGAAACATAAGCATCCCAATACTACCCTTAATTCTAAACCTTATCTTAAACATAAACTTAATAATAACCCAAATGCTTACTCTAAGCCAAATCATAATCCTTAAATTTAATCTTAACCCCAAAGGTTTTCCTCTGTTTAAAGCCGTACTGACATTAGTAAAGAGGCTCTAAGCTACATTGCTGCCATCTCCTGGGTATTTTAAGTATGGCAATTTCCTATCTGCAATACTGAAGATAGTATGCCCAGTGCATTGCAATCTGTGTTGGGCAAATGACAAAGTCCAGCACTTATCAGAATGACATTGCGGCACAGAGGGTGACCCTTAGGGCCTGTGGGTCTCCCATGCACCATATCCTTTAAGAGAATGACTGTAGCTGAGTTTAATCGCTTAGCTGCAGTGTTCTGTATCGAGTTAAAGGACTTTCAGCACTGCATGCAACTCACCTGTCAGTCAGAGAGCACTAAAAATGTCCCCAGCTGACAGATGGCTGCTCCATTTATCTATTGATACCTGGACTTCCTGGTGTAAACAGGAATTTAACAATGCTCACACAGTGATTTAGATATAGGCATTTAAATGCATCAAAAAGTCTGGGACCACTAAAAATGTGCCCAGCTGACAGAGAGCAACTATTGACACCTGGGCTTCCTGGTGTGAGCAGGGATTTAACCCCATGATTCTGGCCCCAGGAATCAAATAATACCTGGGGTTCCTGGTTACCAACAGGGAAACGGCCCCTGCTGGAAAAATACTGCATGATGGAAATGTTCTATCATATGTCCTTAAAGGACCACTATAGGCACCCAGACTATTTCAGCTCAATGAAGTGGTCTAAGTGCCAGGTCCCCCTAGTTTTAACCCTGCGCCTGTAAAAATAGCAGTTTCAGAGAAACTGCTATGATTACATTGCAGGGTTAATCCAGCATCTAGTGGCTGTCTCCCTGATAGCCGCTTCCGCGATTCTCAGTGAGTAAATCGCACTGAAATGACGCTGGACATCCTCACGAAACCTGCCCATAGGAAAGCATTGAGTAAGACTTTCCTATGGGCAGGTTTGAATGTGCGCACTTGCCTCCGGCCGCGCATGCGCATTCCGCTCCACTCTGGATCTGACGTCGGCAGGGGGAGGAGAGGTCACCAGTGCAGAGGGAGCCCGGCGCTGGATTAAGGTAAGTAGCTAAAGGGGTTTTAACCCCTTCAGCCCAGTGAGAGGAGGGGGACCTATTGACCCTATAGTGCCAGGAAAACGGGTTTGTTTTCCTGACACTATAGGATTCCTTTAAGGTATTTGTGAACACCATTGTTGCACAAATATAATTGCAATAAAATGTATCAAAATTCTAATCCCTATCCACATTTCCCTTCCCAGAGAATCAAAAGTTCCTGAGCCACCTGCTGGTCACAAGTGGAAGGAAGTTCGATATGACAAT
The DNA here is from genome assembly GCF_036172605.1 of Pelobates fuscus. NCBI lineage: Eukaryota > Metazoa > Chordata > Amphibia > Anura > Pelobatidae > Pelobates > Pelobates fuscus. Next base: position 13,091,054 of record NC_086320.1, read on the forward strand.
TCAGTTACTTGGCTGGCTTCATGGACTGAAAATATCCAGAATTCTATCAAGTACATCATGCTAAACCCCAGCTCCAAACTTAAGGTGAGTGAGATCTAGTTACCAGAACATGACCAAGCGATGTGTGATGTAGTTACATTTAACATGCACCACAATAATAAGCCACTTAAAGTCCACTGATCGGCAATTCTATCTGCAATGTTTAGGGAGAGAAAGACTGGCAGAAGTATGAAACAGCACGCCGTCTGAAGAATGTAGTTGATCAGATACGATCTAAGTACCGTGCAGATTGGAAGTCTCGTGAGATGATGAAGCGACAGAGAGCAGTGGCCCTCTATTTCATTGATAAGGTGACGCATCTCCTACTGTCTGTTTTGACTTATGTCTCCGTGGCAAAGTGTGATCTAGAGCTGAAACCTGACTCGCTGTTCCTAGAGGGGTATCCGCTACACCTCACTGACAAGGCTAAGAAGAATGGAGCGATCATCTGGTGTTTGTATTCCTCGCGCAGGTCTTGAACTGCCCATGTGGATGGGATTGGTCTTATCTTCTCTCACCTGGGACTAACCAATGGGAAAAGTTATTTCATATCTCTGTTCTGTGTTCTTACACCCTGTTACAGCTTAAAGTTGCACTCGTTTAAAGTTACATGGTTAATATTTTTTTAATCCATTAATTTGAGAATGTTGTCCATTTAACAGCTTGCACTCAGGGCGGGGAATGAGAAAGAAGAAGGTGAAACGGCAGACACTGTGGGCTGCTGCTCTCTGAGAGTCGAGCACATACAGCTACACTCTGAGATAGATGGGCAGAAAAATGTGGTGGAGTTCGACTTTCTGGGAAAAGATTCAATCCGATATTATAACAAGGTCCCCGTGGAGAAGGAGGTAACAAAGTCCCATTATCTTCCCCTCCCTTCAAAACTCTGCTGTACGTATAGTCTATCACTGTAAGGTAAAATTCAAAATGGAATATAATGCAAACTAGTTTAGCAACTGCCTCTGGTTTGCAATAGTTAATTGTTGGAGATATGACCGTGATATATTCATCTAAATTACATTGTCTATGTGTGTATATTTTTTAGTAGCATGTTTAGGAGTATTATAATTCTAAGAGTGGATCTAATTCAGTATTACAGCGGGTTGTTTTGCTTTTATAACCAATAATGTTTTATACAGAAAGCCTTTAAGCGGCACTGTCATGCCGAACTTACCTTTCCTCAATCTCTTCCTCTTATCCCCCTTTCTCGGGATCTGTTATTCTTTTCTTCCTGTCTTCTTTAAAATCATAAGACAAAGTAAGGGACTCTTTGCCTTATGGAGGTTTCCTCCGCTTGACCAGCTTTGACCAGCGGAGGAGCAAAGTGTGCTTCATTTCCGCTGGTCAGAGCAATTTTCCCATAATTCTTACCTTTCCTCTGTGGTCTTGCGATGCTTCCTGCCATTTTAGACCGTATGTTCGTTTGTTTTAGAACTCAATTCAGCACTTTGTTCGTATCGGAATTTCATTCGAATGAATGAAACTTCGATTCAATTTGTGCCACGGCTGCATCTTGCAGTAAGCAAAAAGGAAGATTTTAGAAAAAAGAAGACGTTGAATTGTAAGTTTAATTTTTCTTTACAGGTTAGTTATTTTATTCCCCCCTCACTATTTTTTAGGGTGAGGGGGGTAGGTAGGGGGTAACTTTTTATTTTGGTGGGGGGGGGGGTGCCTAAGCCCCTAGTCACCCCACCCACCCCCCCACGCACCAAAATAAAAAGTTACCCCCTACCTACCCCCCTCACCCTAAAAAATAGTGAGGGGGGAATAAAATAACTAACCTGTAAAGAAAAATTAAACTTACAATTCAGCGTCTTCTTTTTTCTAAAATCTTCTTTTTTCAGCCCCAAAAAGGGCCAAACAAAAAACAAACATACCCGTCGAACTGAAAATAAAATTAAAAAAAGCAGAGTGCAAAAAAAAAAAATTCCTTCTTTACCCATGGAGGGCTCCACGCAGACTGAGCTCTGAGGGGGAGGGAGGAGAGGAGGGCTTATAAAGCCTTGCCCCGCCCCTGCAATTAGGCTAAGAACACTCTGATTGGTTGGTTTAAGCCAATCAGAGTGCTCTGTCATTTTACACAGCGTGGGAAAATTCCAAAGAACTTTTCCACGCTGTGTAAAATGACAGAGCACTGTGATTGGATGGCGCCGGTAGCTCCCTCCTTGTAATAAACTGAACGAACACTGATACACAGTGTTTGTTCGTCTGATTTTTCTATTCATTCATTCGTCTTTCTGACGAATGAATGAATAGATGAAATTCCCATTCGCATGCCCAAGTGTTTATCTGGGCATGTGCGGCAATCTCAGTGTTATCTAGTGTGGGCAGATGACGTGTCTCACAGGGACTTCCTCTACCCACACAAAGATGGCGGCGCCCTGAATATCGGTCGAGGCAGAAAATAAAGAATAAAAAAATAGGTAATATGGGGAGCTTAGGGGCATTTGGGGGTGACTAAGGGGTCAATTAGATGTAGTGGAGTCGGGAGGGGGGGTTAAAAAAAAAAAACTGGATTCGGCCATGACAGTGCCGCTTTTAGTCCCAAATCTACACACTGTACAGGTTCTATGCTTACTCGAACACCCAAGAAGAAGCACAAGCTTTGTGGGAGACTTGATGGAGTGAAATTTATAGAATTTTACGACAAAGATTGAGGCTAATTTATAAAGCGCTGTACATTTCAAAGCCATGCACATGTTTATGCAATCTTCCAGTCTTAAAATAATGAGATTCTCCTCTGTATCTCAATACAAGCTGCAGCGCCGCACAAACACTCAGCACACCAGATGCGATGAGTCCTAAAATCTCTAGTCTTTGAAAAGTCACCTTACAGTTTTTATACCCCAGCAATCAGTAAATGTAAAATCATTTACATAGACGTGGTTTACTGGGAAATAAAGATTTCAGCAGCACTCACAGATGGCGAGATCTTCTCACGATGTGCTAAGCACACTATCATCTTCTGTCATAAAGTGCATTCATAGGACTATAATGTAATTATACATTTGTTTTTTGTTTTTTATTTCTAGGTGTTCAAGAACTTGAAACTGTTCATGGAAAATAAAGACCCAGATGATGATCTCTTTGACAGACTCAATGTAAGTAATGTTTTAATACAGTTACAGTAAGAAATGGTGTGTGCTCGCTCTGGGAGTGTAGGTGTGATATGGAATAGCTCGCTCTGGGAGTGTAGGTGTGATATGGAATAGCTAGCTCTGGGAGTGTAGGGGTGATATGGAATAACTAGCTCGCTCTGGGAGTGTAGGTGTTATATGGAATAGCTCGCTCTGGGAGTGTAGGTGTGATATGGAATAGCTCGCTCTGGGAGTGTAGGTGTGATATGGAATAGCTCGCTCGCTCTGGGAGTGTAGGTGTGATATGGAATAGCTCGCTCGCTCTGGGAGTGTAGGTGTGATATGGAATAGCTCGCTCTCTCTGGGAGTGTAGGTGTGATATGGAATAGCTCGCTCTGGGAGTGTAGGTGTGATATGGAATAGCTCGCTCTGGGAGTGTAGGTGTGATATGGAATAGCTCGCTCGCTCTGGGAGTGTAGGTGTGATATGGAATAGCTCGCTCTGGGAGTGTAGGTGTGATATGGAATAGCTAGCTCTGGGAGTGTAGGTGTGATATGGAATAGCTAGCTCTGGGAGTGTAGGGGTGATATGGAATAACTAGCTCGCTCTGGGAGTGTAGGCAGGGGCGTATTAGCCGCGAGGCAAACAAGGCATTTGCCTTGGGCGGCATTTTCCAGGGGGCGGCAAAAAACGCCGCCCCCAAATGCCCAAGGCAAATGTCTTGTTAGCCTTGCGGCTAACAGACATGCTGGGCTGGTTGCTGGGCGGCCGGCGAGGGAGCTCTTCCCCTGAGCTCTCTGCTCAGCTCCCTCGTGCGCCGCCCGCAGAGTGAGACTGGGAGCCGGAATATGACGTCATATTCCGGCTCCGCCTCCCAGCCTCACTCTGCGGGCGGCGCGCGAGGGAGCTGAGCAGAGAGCTCAGGGGAAGAGCTCCCTCGCCGGCCGCCCAGCCTGCCCGCCAGTGCCGTCCTGCAGCCACTGGACCACCAGGGAATGGGAGAACCCCCCCACCCCCAGCATTCCCAAAGGTAAGGAGGCTGGGGGGGGTAAATTTAAAAAAAAAAAAAATGTGTTAATGTGAGTTTGTGTGTGTGTGTGTCTGTTTGTGTGTGTGTGTGTCTGTTTGTGTGTGTGTGTGTCTGTTAGTGTGTGTGTGTGTGTGTCTGTTAGTGTGTGTGTGTCTGTTAGTGTGTGTGTGTCTGTTAGTGTGTGTGTGTCTGTTAGTGTGTGTGTGTCTGTTAGTGTGTGTGTGTCTGTGACTGTGTGTGTTAGTGTGTGTCTGTTAGTGTGTGTGTTTCTGTTAGTGTGTGTGTGTCTGACTGTGTGTGTCTGTTAGTGTGTGTGTGTCTTAGTGTGTGTGTCTTAGTGTGTGTGTCTGTTAGCTAGTGTATGCGTATCTGTCAGTGAATGTGTGTGTATTTAGAAGGCGGGGAAGGGTTGGGTGGGGGTGGCGCGCGCGCGCGCGGGGGGGGGGGGTGTGTCTGAGTTTTGTCCTGCCTAGGGCAGCACAAAACCAAGATACACCACTGAGTGTAGGTGTGATATGGAATAGCTCGCTCTGGGAGTGTAGGTGTGATATGGAATAGCTCGCTCTGGGAGTGTAGGTGTGATATGGAATAGCTCGCTCTGGGAGTGTAGGTGTGATATGGAATAACTTGCTCGCTCTGGGTGTGTAGGTGTGATATGGAATAACTTGCTCGCTCTGGGAGTGTAGGTGTGATATGGAATAGCTCGCTCTGGGAGTGTAGGTGTGATATGGAATAACTCGCTCGCTCTGGGAGTGTAGGTGTGATATGGAATAGCTCGCTCTGGGAGTGTAGGTGTGATATGGAATAGCTTGCTCGCTCTGGGAGTGTAGGTGTGATATGGAATAGCTTGCTCTCTCTGGGAGTGTAGGTGTGATATGGAATAGCTTGCTCTCTCTGGGAGTGTAGGTGTGATATGGAATAGCTTGCTCTCTCTGGGAGTGTAGGTGTGATATGGAATAGCTTGCTCTCTCTGGGAGTGTAGGTGTGATATGGAATAGCTTGCTCTCTCTGGGAGTGTAGGTGTGATATGGAATAGCTTGCTCTCTCTGGGAGTGTAGGTGTGATATGGAATAGCTTGCTCGCTCTGGGAGTGTAGGTGTGATATGGAATAGCTTGCTCGCTCTGGGAGTGTAGGTGTTTTATGGAGAGAATATAACTGACTGGCAAAGACGGAACAGATTTTCAGCTTTAAATGGTTCAGAATTAAAGTACTGATTGGCCTGCAGACACGTTTACAGAACTGTAGGTAGGAATTACACTCAATCCCTAAGCAGCCACCTGTTGCTCCAGAGCAGGACCAGCAATCCCACAACAGCAAAGCAAATAGATATCTCCAGGCTCTCAGGATGTTAAAGCCGCAGGCAGGTCTTTGTCAAGCTAACACTACAAAACAACATATAGCAAACTGTGTGAACAAGGTCCGCAAATAATTCAATAAAATTAAATAATTCAATAAAAAAAATCTAAATGTTAACATGATTAATTATCACATCATTAGCCGAAGCTAATGAAAAATCTGCATGTACGCACAAATACACATATAATACACATTTTTCATTAGCTTCGGTTATATGTGTGCATATATTGGTCTCCATTTGGCAGATTAGGTACTGGATTATTACAGTTTTGTGCTAATTTTTTGTGAGCTCATGTGTACGCACGCGCGAACGTTTAGGGCCGTCTGTGTATTACTATACCAACGGCCTTTATTTATCCCCCTCTCTAGTGCGCATGCACTGCCACTATGCGTTCCAAGACCAGGAAATGCTTTCATGCATTCCACCTACCCGGTAGTGACTCCATTGGCGTTTAGGGTAAGCGCCCTCTGCTTATTTTTTGCATTTTTCTTTTCTTTTCTTTTTTTCTTTATTTTGTTTTACTTTATTTTCATTTATTTTTTCTCCCTCCTCTGATACACAGGGGTAAGTCACGGATTATCATATTTATTACATGTATGGATTCTGTTGTAATTTGCACGGCTTGTTTAAACCAATTCTTCTAATTAATCATGTTAATATTTTTGTATTGATTTTTTTTTATTGAATTATTTGCGGAGCTTGTTCACACTGTTTGCTATATATACACTCATGTTGTTTCTGGTGTTAGCTTGACATAGACCTCCTGTTAGGTTGAAACGTTGCTGTCTTTTCTGTTTCCATAAACCTGCCTGCGGCTTTAACATCCTGAGTGCCTGGAGATATTTCTACTATTTACTTTGCAGATACGTTTAGGCTGTTCATGTAGCAAGACCAGCCACAAAAAGGCCTCCTTCAATCAAGCAGCTGGTACAGGGCGTGGGTTTGCTGTTGCATGATGCCCAGAACATAGTGTCAGATACCGGGCAGGGAGTTCTTTTAACTGGCAAAGTACCAACCGAGTCCGACTCCATTGCGTTACACTTTACACACGCACATTACACTCAGCCTGCATACACACTAGACACGCTCTGCAGGGACAGTGTGTTAAACACTCGGTTACTCACTAAACTTGAATTTTGACAAATTAAATCTGAATTGGAAAATGGAGACAAACGCTGGTGATAATAGCTGTGTTGGAGAATTTAACCAAAGCACGTTTTGGTTTTTTTTTTGTCTGTTTTTCCGCTTGGATTTTATATTTGGGAAATATTCTGTTTAGTGAATAATCCTTTCTCTCGGTCTCTTGGCAACTGCTCTTGTCTGAAATTATTTAGTGTCAGGACAAGTCGATTGTGCTACTGTTTTAGTCCCTTTTGGACAAGTAGGTTTAATTTATCCCTGGTTTGTGAGTTATTCTATTGGTTTTTGTAGTTTGATTTATTCATACTGATGAAACTTTCTCCTCTTCTCCCACATCCCCACCCATCAAGACCACCATTGTCAACAAGCATTTGCAGGACCTGATGGACGGGTTGACAGCTAAAGTATTCCGAACGTACAATGCCTCCATTACACTGCAGAACCAACTGAAAGCGCTGACCAATGGCAAGTCGCCCTTTCCTGCATTGCCTTGATTCATTTAATGTTCAATGGGCAGCCATATTGTGTTCTGCATGTTCAAGGGATCACTCTAGGTCTAAAGGGGCAACCTATGCACCATAACTACTACAGTACGCTCTAGTTGCTAAGATAATGGAGCGCTTAAAAGGGCAATCCCAATTGTGCTAACCTCCATTGCGTACCGTTATGGTTCTTTGAATGTCCCTTTAACCCATTAACACGTCCTGGAGGGCTAAACCGCCATTGGGGCAGCATACACAACTTAACGTTTTAGTCCTCCCTCTGGTCCGCCTCCCCTCCCAAATCTGTCTGAGGGCATGCCTGACATCCAAAGCTGTCCCGCTGCTGCCAAAGACGTCAAACTTCAGCAAATGATTTGTAACATTGTGTCTGCCTGTCTTTCCCCCACACTGTGCTCTGAGCCGGGAGAGGCATAGAGATCATTGCGTGAACTGTGCTAAAAGTTATAAAAGTGAAAATAAAGTGCTGATCACAACATGACTGTGACTGTCCCAGAAATACAAACCTTCACAATAACAGTAGATGTTTGTGAACCAAACAACTATTTCATCCTCTTTATGCCGGCTGATGACTGAGCTGGTCTGTGAATTGGGGGTCACATTACAATAGAGAAAGCATGTGGCCCCCCACTGATGTCACAGAATGTAAATTATTTTGGGCAGCAAATGTAGATTAAGGGAAACCTTTTTATATATCCTTATTACTGGAAATTTCACATGTTTATATTGCTACTTTATTCAATACATTGTTAATGAGCACATTAATGCTTCACTCCAATCCCCCTGCTCTGTTCTTGGTTGTCTGCATAGTTTTGATTGGATAAGCTGTGCTTCCAACTAAGTGGGACTACCCCGGAGTGAGGGTAGTACTAGTATGTATGCATTACAAAATGATCATTTAAATAATAATTACTTTGGGGGGTTTTCTGCATTTACTGATGTTTTCTTACTGGTCTAGTAAGTGCATTGTGTCTACTTAATCCCACGATGCTGCTGGTTCAATCCCACAATGATGTGCAAACAACTACACAAGTAAACCAAGGCAGGATTTGAGGGGCTCACTGGCCAGCATTGCTACTGTAAAAGTAAAACTCTTCAATAATGTCAGCTACACTGTTACTGTTAATGTGACTGTGCAATATAGTGAGAGAAATAGGGCACCATATCTCCGCTCTGTAAGGACACTACTGCATAGATTTTATAAAAATGTAACATGCAAAAAAAAGCTAGTTTTTAGGGATCGGACGATTTTCGGCAATATCGGTATCGGCCAATAGAGATACCGATATTGCCAATAATACCTCCCAGGACCACCAGGCCCATTACCAGCCCGGCAGTCCTGGGGGGGGGGGGTCGCAGCAAGCTGTTACTTACCTCCCAGCAGCTCCTCCAACTCCCAGTGTAAATCTTGCGAGTCCCGCGGCCATCAGAGCGTTGCCACTGGTTACCATGGTAACGCTCCGTGCGACACGCTGGCCGTGAGATTTACACAGGGAGCTGGAGGAGCTGCTGGGAGGTAACTGCTTGCTGCGGGCCCCCAGACTGATCAGTGCATGCCACTGGACCACCAGGGAATGTCATAGCCCCCCTCCCTGGCCAGGTAACAAGCAGGGAGGGGGGACAAAAAAATAAAACCTATAAATATTAAAAATGCCTTCCCTCCTGCCCATTTTACACAAATTACATCCCTTCACAAACACCCAAACTATACAAACACACACTCTGCATTATGTATATATATATATATATATATATATACACACACACACACACACACACTCTGCATTATATATATTTATATATATATATATATATATATATATACACACACACACACACTGCATCCACTACACGTGGTATGTATATTTTGTGCATTTACCTTTAGAAATAGTTTATTTTTTCAAAATGGTAAATGTACAGAATATCGGCAAGTTTATAGGCTATCTGCCTGAGAGTTCACAGATTATCGGCTCTAAAAAAAAACTATCGGTTGATCCCTACTAGTTTTGCACTAGTTGATCCTAGTTTTTATAGCATCTATGGTGAGCTCAGCCTGTGTGCTCCGTCCTGACCATAACCTCCTGCCTGTACTTGTCGCACAGAATGAATCCCTCTGCTATCCCGTATGGCTGCTACCTACCTGCTGACCGTTCCATTTACACCATGCTGAGTAAATGGCAATTTTGTTGTTTTTTTTTTTTCTTCTTATTCAGTGTAACTAATTTGATTTCTCCTTACATGTGTGTACTCTGACCATCATGGCTCGGGAATGATTTAATTCTTATGAAAATTCTGGATTGTAACAGCCGATGATAATGTAGCTGCTAAAATCCTGTCTTATAATCGGGCAAACAGAGCTGTTGCATTACTTTGTAACCACCAGAGGGCGCTACCCAAAACCTTTGAAAAGTCCATGCAAAACCTGCAAGCGAAGGTAAGCTGTTAGGCTTTCATTTCTTTCTAAATGCACAAAAACTTGCATGTTGTGTATTAAATACAAATTGTCCTTTTGCTTTTCGTATTTAGTATACTTGCAGAGGGATCCCGGTAATTTTGTCTATTTAGACATGGTTTATTTAGATAATTGGGCAGACTAGATGGGCTGAATGGCGCTTATCTGCCGTCACATTCCATGTTTCTATGTCTAATTACTCTATTGCAATTCAGTTACTCACGATTTCCAAATACTTAACGGAATGCTAAACAGAATGAGCTACATGGATCCCTGCTATTTCCAAACCAATATTCATTGAATTGTGACTACAGAATAGTGGCAGTAATGTAAAGTTGGGAGGAGGGGTTGGTGTATCCGTGTAGGGTTCAGCTCATTGAAGTGGTCTGGGTGCAATATCCCTATTGCACTTAGTGCTGCAATGTTTATGCAAGTCTAAGTCTGCCTCTAGTGGCTGTCTACCAAACTTACCTTTGGTCCGGTAACTGACGCCGGACGTCCGCATGCTCTGCATCAGGACATCCAGCGTCAGATTATTCTCCATTGGAAAGCATTGATTCAATGCTTTCCTGCAGGGAGGTCCAATGCGTGCGCGGCATTTGGGGTAAGGTAAGTAAGTAACGGTTTTTAACCATTTATTCACATCGGTAGGGGTGCGTAAGCAAGGCAGAGGGAGCTATAGTGTCAGGAATACAGCTATATATTCCTGGTGCTTATGGTATCCCTTTTTAAATTTGAAAGTTCTTTTGAATCTTCAAAGTATGCATTTTGTGATTAGACAAATGGGTTGATATTGATAACGTTTAGTTGTGAAAACTGAACAACATTTAAGTCCTGTTTTTGTTTTTTTAATTTTTTTTTGTTTTTTTATTGTTTAGTAAATAGACCCCAGTTGTTTCTAAACAATCATTCCACCAACACATACCATGTCAGTGCTGCTGGGGTCTTAGTGACAACGCAGAGCTCCCAGACAGCTGACCTGTACCCAGTGCCTGTCATTCTGTGTATATAGAACAGGTTTCCTGACCATACAAACCATGTCAGTGCTGCTGGGGTCTTAGTGACAACGCAGAGCTCCCAGACAGCTGACCTGTACCCAGTGCCTGTCATTCTGTGTATATAGAACAGGTTTCCTGACCATACAAACCATGTCAGTGCTGCTGGGGTCTTAGTGACAACGCAGAGCTCCCAGACAGCTGACCTGTACCCAGTGCCTGTCATTCTGTGTATATAGAACAGGTTTCCTGACCATACAAACCATGTCAGTGCTGCTGGGGTCTTAGTGACAACGCAGAGCTCCCAGACAGCTGACCTGTACCCAGTGCCTGTCATTCTGTGTATATAGAACAGGTTTCCTGACCATACAAACCATGTCAGTGCTGCTGGGGTCTTAGTGACAACGCAGAGCTCCCAGACAGCTGACCTGTACCCAGTGCCTGTCATTCTGTGTATATAGAACAGGTTTCCTGACCATACAAACCATGTCAGTGCTGCTGGGGTCTTAGTGACAACGCAGAGCTCCCAGACAGCTGACCTGTACCCAGTGCCTGTCATTCTGTGTATATAGAACAGGTTTCCTGACCATACAAACCATGTCAGTGCTGCTGGGGTCTTAGTGACAATGCAGAGCTCCCAGACAGCTGACCTGTACCCAGTGCCTGTCATTCTGTGTATATAGAACAGGTTTCCTGACCATACAAACCATGTCAGTGCTGCTGGGGTCTTAGTGACAATGCAGAGCTCCCAGACAGCTGACCTGTACCCAGTGCCTGTCATTCTGTGTATATAGAACAGGTTACTGACAATACATAAAAAGCGGCTGTGAAATCATGTGTTTACAAATAAAAAGTAAATGCTGGTGATATCCCAGACCTGTAATTATTTTTTTGTTTTTCTCCAGTAATTATATGTCTGTCTCCACGACTTTGTTGTCTGGCAGAAGCACAGTGTCCAATTCAAAGTTCCAATAAGTACTTGTGGTCTTTTGTCTGAGTTTGATTATTCAAATTATTGCAATAAACCTTGAACAGGTTACTGACAATACATAAAAAGCGGCTGTGAAATCATGTGTTTACAAATAAAAAGTAAATAAATGCTGGTGATATCCCAGACCTGTAATTATTTTTTTGTTTTTCTCCAGTAATTATATGTCTGTCTCCACGACTTTGTTGTCTGGCAGAAGCACAGTGTCCAATTCAAAGTTCCAGTACTTGTGGTCTTTTGTCTGAGTTTGATTATTCAAATTATTGCAATAAACCTTGCATACAGAGGAACCCGAGGCTTTAAAAAAAAAAAAAAAGACAAATTATTTTTATTTTAATGTATGTGCGTGATTTCTGAAACTCCCTACAGTTTGAACTCTGATTCTCTCTATTGGGTAACCGTGATAACATGTTCTCTGTGCCGGGCTGCGTTGTATAAGCCACACTCTATGTATTGAGCTTTATGTCTGGCCTATGTTGTGATTCTCTCAATAGTATACAGTAAATCGTCTGGCTCGACTCGTGGCCAGTCGGGACAGAATAAAAATGGACACCGATTCTGGGTTATTTACTAAATAGGCCACAGTAGATGAAATGGAAAAGTTCCCAGCCAGTGTTCTCTATTTTAATTTTACTTGACTTTACCTATATTTATGCATTAAGGGGTCAATACATTTTGTGCAATTCTTGTCCATAAGGCTTGTACATAAGGCTCCCATTTGTAAATCCTCTTTGGTTGGAAGACCATGTACAATCCGTCTGAAAAGGTCCCAGAAGTTGAGGCCTTTTCAGTTGTCCACTATGTCAGGATTCCAGGGCCGGACTGGCCCACTGGGATACCGGGAAATTTCCCGGTGGGCCGCAGCATCTGGGGCTGCGCAGGTATGTGCCACCGGGTGGCCGGTCCGGTGGCACACTTAGAGGGGGCCGGCCGTGCTCCACGCTGGAGCAGCCGGGCTGCAGCCTCGCCAGCACTCCTAATGCTGAGGACTGAAGGAGGAGGGAGCATGTCTCTCTACCATGCTCCCTCGCGGTTCCCACAATTCACAGCAGCAGCTGCTGTGAATTGTGGGAACCGCGAGGGAGCATGGTAGAGAGACATGCTCCCTCCTCCTTCAGTCCTCAGCATTAAGAGTGCCGCCGGACCGGCGAGGCTGCAGCCCAGGAGCTCCAGCGTGGAACACGGCCGGCGCCCCTGACTCCTCTCGGGTAAATGGGGGGGGGGAGTGGGGGGAGGTAGGAGAAAGGTCAGAAAGAGACACAGAAAGGTGAGAAAGAGAGAGAAATTGACACAGAAAGGTGAGAGAGACACAGAAAGAGAGAGAGAAAGAGACACAGAAAGGTGAGAGAGACACAGAAAGAGAGAGAAATTGACACAGAAAGGTGAGAGAGACACAGAAAGAGAGAGAGAAAGAGACACAGAAAGGTGAGAGAGACACAGAAAGAGAGAGAAATTGACACAGAAAGGTGAGAGAGACACAGAGAGAGAAAGAGACAAAGAGAGAGAGAGAAAGAGAAAGAGACAGAAAGAGAGAGAGAAAGAGACAGAAAGAGAGAGAGAAAGAGACAGAAAGAGAGAGAGAAAGAGACACAGAAAGAGAGAGAGAAAGAGACAGAAAGAGAGAGAGAAAGAGACAGAAAGAGAGAGAGAAAGAGACACAGAAAGAGAGAGAGAAAGAGACACAGAAAGAGAGAGAGAGAAAGAGACACAGAAAGAGAGAGAGAAAGAGACACAGAAAGAGAGAGAGAAAGAGACACAGAAAGAGAGAGAGAAAGAGACACAGAAAGAGAGAGAGAGAAAGAGACACAGAAAGAGAGAGAGAGAAAGAGACACAGAAAGAGAGAGAAAGAGAGAGAGAGAGAGAGACACAGAAAGAGAGAGAGAGAAAGAGACACAGAGACAGAAAGAGAGAGAGAGAAAGAGACACAGAAAGAGAGAGAGAGAAAGAGACACAGAGACAGAAAGAGAGAGAGAGAGAGAGACACAGAAAGAGAGAGAGAGAGAGAGAGACACAGAAAGAGAGAGAGAGAGAGAGAGACACAGAAAGAGAGAGAGAGAGAGAGAGACACAGAAAGAGAGAGAGCGAAAGAGACACAGAAAGAGAGAGAGCGAAAGAGACACAGAAAGAGAGAGAGCGAAAGAGACACAGAAAGAGAGAGAGCGAAAGAGACACAGAAAGAGAGAGAGCGAAAGAGACACAGAAAGAGAGAGAGCGAAAGAGACACAGAAAGAGAGAGAGCGAAAGAGACACAGAAAGAGAGAGAGCGAAAGAGACACAGAAAGAGAGAGAGCGAAAGAGACACAGAAAGAGAGAGAGCGAAAGAGACACAGAAAGAGAGAGCGAAAGAGACACAGAAAGAGAGAGAGCGAAAGAGACACAGAAAGAGAGAGAGCGAAAGAGACACAGAAAGAGAGAGAGCGAAAGAGACACAGAAAGAGAGAGAGCGAAAGAGACACAGAGAGAGCGAAAGAGACACAGAAAGAGAGAAAGAGACACAGAAAGAGAGAGAGAGAAAGAGACACAGAAAGAGAGAGAGAGAAAGAGACACAGAAAGAGAGAGAGAGAAAGAGACACAGAAAGAGAGAAAGAGACACAGAAAGAGAGAGAGAGAAAGAGACACAGAAAGAGAGAGAGAGAAAGAGACACAGAAAGAGAGAGAAAGAGACACAGAAAGAGAGAGAAAGAGACACAGAAAGAGAGAAAGAGACACAGAAAGAGAGAGAAAGAGACACAGAAAGAGAGAGAAAGAGACACAGAAAGAGAGAGAAAGAGACACAGAAAGAGAGAGAAAGAGACACAGAAAGAGAGAGAAAGAGACACAGAAAGAGAGAGAGAGAGAGACACAGAAAGAGAGAGAGAGAAAGAGACACAGAAAGAGAGAGAGAGAAAGAGACACAGAAAGAGAGAGAGAGAAAGAGACACAGAAAGAGAGAGAGAAAGAGACACAGAAAGAGAGAGAGAAAGAGACACAGAAAGAGAGAGAGAAAGAGACACAGAAAGAGAGAGAGAGAAAGAGACACAGAAAGAGAGAGAGAGACACAGAAAGAGAGAGAGAAAGAGAGACACGAGAGAGAGAGAGAGAGACACGAGAGAGAGAGAGAGAGAGACACGAGAGAGAGAGAGAGAGAGAGACACGAGAGAGAGAGAGAGACACGAGAGAGAGAGAGACACGAGAGAGAGAGAGAGACACGAGAGAGAGAGAGAGACACGAGAGAGAGACACGAGAGAGAGACACGAGAGAGAGACACGAGAGAGAGAGAGAGAGAGACACGAGAGAGAGAGAGAGAGACACGAGAGAGAGAGAGAGACACGAGAGAGAGAGACACGAGAGAGAGAGAGAGACACGAGAGAGAGAGACACGAGAGAGAGAGAGAGACACGAGAGAGAGAGACACGAGAGAGAGAGAGACACGAGAGAGAGACACGAGAGAGAGAGAGAGAGAGACACGAGAGAGAGAGAGACACGAGAGAGAGACACGAGAGAGAGAGAGAGAGAGACACGAGAGAGAGAGAGAGACACGAGAGAGAGAGACACGAGAGAGAGAGAGACACGAGAGAGAGAGAGACGAGAGAGAGAGAGAGACACGAGAGAGAGAGACACGAGAGAGAGAGAGACACGAGAGAGAGAGAGACACGAGAGAGAGAGAGACACGAGAGAGAGAGAGAGACACGAGAGAGAGAGAGACACGAGAGAGAGAGAGACACGAGAGAGAGAGAGACACGAGAGAGAGAGAGACACGAGAGAGAGAGAGAGACACGAGAGAGAGAGAGAGACACGAGAGAGAGAGAGAGACACGAGAGAGAGAGAGAGACACGAGAGAGAGAGAGAGACACGAGAGAGAGAGAGAGACACGAGAGAGAGAGAGAGACACGAGAGAGAGAGAGAGACACGAGAGAGAGAGAGAGACACGAGAGAGAGAGAGACACGAGAGAGAGAGAGAGACACGAGAGAGAGAGAGACACGAGAGAGAGAGAGACACGAGAGAGAGAGAGACACGAGAGAGAGAGAGACACGAGAGAGAGAGAGAGACACGAGAGAGAGAGAGACACGAGAGAGAGAGAGACACGAGAGAGAGAGAGACACGAGAGAGAGAGAGAGACACGAGAGAGAGAGAGAGACACGAGAGAGAGAGAGAGACACGAGAGAGAGAGAGACACGAGAGAGAGAGAGAGACACGAGAGAGAGAGAGAGACACGAGAGAGAGAGAGAGACACGAGAGAGAGAGAGAGACACGAGAGAGAGAGAGAGACACGAGAGAGAGAGAGAGACACGAGAGAGAGAGAGAGACACGAGAGAGAGAGAGACACGAGAGAGAGAGAGAGACACGAGAGAGAGAGAGAGACACGAGAGAGAGAGAGACACGAGAGAGAGAGAGAGACACGAGAGAGAGAGAGAGACACGAGAGAGAGAGAGAGACACGAGAGAGAGAGAGAGACACGAGAGAGAGAGAGAGACACGAGAGAGAGAGAGAGACACGAGAGAGAGAGAGAGACACGAGAGAGAGAGAGAGACACGAGAGAGAGAGAGAGACACGAGAGAGAGAGAGAGACACGAGAGAGAGAGAGAGACACGAGAGAGAGAGAGAGACACGAGAGAGAGAGAGAGACACGAGAGAGAGAGAGAGACACGAGAGAGAGAGAGAGACACGAGAGAGAGAGAGAGACACGAGAGAGAGAGAGAGACACGAGAGAGAGAGAGAGACACGAGAGAGAGAGAGAGACACGAGAGAGAGAGAGAGACACGAGAGAGAGAGAGAGACACGAGAGAGAGAGAGAGACACGAGAGAGAGAGAGAGAGAGACACGAGAGAGAGAGAGAGACACGAGAGAGAGAGAGAGACACGAGAGAGAGAGAGAGACACGAGAGAGAGAGAGAGACACGAGAGAGAGAGAGAGACACGAGAGAGAGAGAGAGACACGAGAGAGAGAGAGAGACACGAGAGAGAGAGACACGAGAGAGAGAGAGACACGAGAGAGAGAGAGACACGAGAGAGAGACACGAGAGAGAGACACGAGAGAGAGAGACACGAGAGAGAGAGACACGAGAGAGAGAGACACACGAGAGAGAGAGAGACACGAGAGAGAGAGAGACACGAGAGAGAGAGAGACACGAGAGAGAGAGAGACACGAGAGAGAGAGACACGAGAGAGAGAGAGAGACACGAGAGAGAGAGAGAGACACGAGAGAGAGAGAGAGACACGAGAGAGAGAGACACGAGAGAGAGAGAGAGACACGAGAGAGAGAGAGACACGAGAGAGAGAGAGAGACACGAGAGAGAGAGAGAGACACGAGAGAGAGAGAGAGACACAGAGAGAGAGAGAGACACGAGAGAGAGAGAGAGACACGAGAGAGAGAGAGACACGAGAGAGAGAGAGACACGAGAGAGAGAGACACGAGAGAGAGAGACACGAGAGAGAGAGAGACACGAGAGAGAGAGAGACACGAGAGAGAGAGAGACACGAGAGAGAGAGAGACACGAGAGAGAGAGAGACACGAGAGAGAGAGAGACACGAGAGAGAGAGAGACACGAGAGAGAGAGAGACACGAGAGAGAGAGAGACACGAGAGAGAGAGACACGAGAGAGAGAGACACGAGAGAGAGAGACACGAGAGAGAGAGACACGAGAGAGAGAGAGACACGAGAGAGAGAGAGACACGAGAGAGAGAGAGACACGAGAGAGAGAGAGACACGAGAGAGAGAGACACGAGAGAGAGAGAGACACGAGAGAGAGAGACACAGAGAGAGAGAGAGAGACACACGAGAGAGAGAGACACACGAGAGAGAGAGACACACGAGAGAGAGAGACACACGAGAGAGAGAGACACACGAGAGAGAGAGACACACGAGAGAGAGAGACACACGAGAGAGAGAGACACACGAGAGAGAGAGACACACGAGAGAGAGAGACACACGAGAGAGAGAGACACACGAGAGAGAGACACACGAGAGAGAGACACACGAGAGAGAGACACACGAGAGAGAGACACACGAGAGAGAGACACACGAGAGAGAGACACACGAGAGAGAGACACACGAGAGAGAGACACACGAGAGAGAGACACACGAGAGAGAGACACACGAGAGAGAGACACACGAGAGAGAGACACACGAGAGAGAGACACACGAGAGAGAGACACACGAGAGAGAGACACACGAGAGAGAGACACACGAGAGAGAGACACACGAGAGAGAGACACACGAGAGAGAGACACACGAGAGAGAGACACACGAGAGAGAGACACACGAGAGAGAGACACACGAGAGAGAGACACACGAGAGAGAGACACACGAGAGAGAGACACACGAGAGAGAGACACACGAGAGAGAGACACACGAGAGATATATATATATATATATATATAAATAATATTATGCCTTTAATATTTACACATATATTAATGTACATTTATATATGCATAATACACAGAGAAATGTCATTGATATGTACTATATGTAATGAGCAGATATTGGCCGAGTCTTGTTGCTAGGTGCATACTCCAGCACAATAACATATTGAAAGTGAAGAGCGCACCCACAGGACTTCAAAATAAACAAGAGAACGTCAATTTTTCACAGTTGTGCCCTACATACATTCACCATTAAACATTGATTACATGCAAAGGCACGTCTGCTTAAAGTAAATCTGCACTCTTGAATGCGTTAATGACGAGTGACGGACCTCGTCCGTCACCCGTTAAAATTAACCCCAGATCGCCGCGATCGCGGGGTTAATGGTGCTCCGATCTGCCTCTGCATTAGAGGCAGACCGGGAGCACCGGATCGGGCTGCCCCAGTACATGTGCCCGCTCTGACAGCATGTCTGAGCGGGCACATGTGCTGTGTATACTCACCTCCGCCTCCCTGCACTTCCTGGTTCTGTGTGAAGTGCAGGGAGACGGATCTTCAGTGATCCTGCCCCCTGGTGGAAAGAAAACATAGTACAATTCAAATCCCACCCCCCTTTACCCATTTTAATAAAAAATTAACCCCTTCCCTGCCAATTGATCACTGACTACAGTGATCAATTGGCAGGGATTACATTTTACTAAGATCTGATTTTTTTTTTTAACCCCTGAAGGTTAATTCTTTTTTTTTTTTTTTTAACCCTCAGGGGTTCAATTTATTTTATTAATTAATTTAAATATTTTAAAATTATAAATTTAGCTAGCTGGGGAGGGTGGAAGTTAGTGGGGAATTGGGGGATTTAGTATTACGCTAACTAGGGGTTAACGTTAAAAAAAGTTTAAAAATAAGCTTAAAAAAGTTAAAAAATTAAGTTAAAAAAAAAGTTTTAATAACATTTAAAGGACCACTCTAGTGCCAGGAAAGCATACTCGTTTTCCTGGCACTAGAGTGCCCTGAGGGTGCCCCCACCCTCAGGGACCCCCTCCCACCCGGCTCTGGAAAGGGGAAAAGGGTTAAAACTTACCTTTTTCCAGCGCTGGGCGGGGAGCTCTCCTCCTCCTCTCCGCCTCCGTTCCTCCCCGTCGGCTGAATGCGCACGCGCGGCAAGAGCTGCGCGCGCATTCAGCCGGTCACATAGGAAAGCATTCATAATGCTTTCCTATGGACGCTTGCGTGCTCTCACTGTGATTTTCACAGTGAGAATCACGCAAGCGCCTCTAGCGGCTGTCAGTGAGACAGCCACTAGAGGAAATAGGGGAAGGCTTAACTAATTGATAAACATAGCAGTTTCTCTGAAACTGCTATGTTTATAAAAAAATTAGTTAACCCTAGCTGGACCTGGCACCCAGACCACTTCATTAAGCTGAAGTGGTCTGGGTGCCTAGAGTGGTCCTTTAAGTAAAAAATTTAAAAAAATAAACCCTTTACCCAGTCCAAATAAAATTAACCCCTTCCCTGCCAGTCGATCACTGCCTACAGTGATCAAAATACAGATCACAGTATTATACTGTTCTAATTTTTTTTTTTTTTTTAACCCCTGACGATTAACTTTTATTTATTTTTTAACCCTCAGGGGTTAAATTTATTTAATTAACTAATTTAAATATTGTATAATTAAATATTTTGCTAGCTGGGGTGGGTGGGAGTTTTGGGAAAATGGGGAATTTACTGTTAGTGCTGCTTACTGCTAGTTAGGGGTTAACGTAAAAAAAAAGCTTAGAAAAATGTTAAATCTGTAAAAAAAAGTTTTACGAAAGTTTAGGAAACTTTAAAAAAAAAATGAATAATCAAAACAAAAGTTTAAAAAATAGTTTTAAAAAGTAAAAAAAGTTTTAAAAAGTAAAAAAATGCATTTAATAACGCTCATTACCACTACACCTGGTACAAGCTAGCGGAAAAATGATCCCACGCTAAGGTTCAAAATATGCCTTTTGAAATACCCTGGGATGTCTTCTTTAAGAAATGGTATGGCTTTATGGGGTATTTGGATTATATAGCCTGGTAAAATACTCTAAAATGGGACATGGGCACAGCGTAAAAATTTAAAGTTTGAAAAAAAATGGAATGGCTGTGTCCCAAATGTGCCCCTCCGATGTCCACATATACCTGGCAAAGGTACATACGGGGGTATTTTTGTACTCAGCAGACATAGCTGAGCAACATATGAAGTATTATACAGTGGTAGTACACATAAGGTTTGCAAAATATACTGTGCAAACTCACTTTGTGTGTCAAAAAGGCAGAAAAAACGCTTATTACCACTACACCTGGTACAAGCTAGCGGAAAAATGATCCCACGCTAAGGTTCAAAATATGCCTTTTGAAATACCCTGGGATGTCTTCTTTAAGAAATGGTATGGCTTTATGGGGTATTTGGATTATATAGCCTGGTAAAATACTCTAAAATGGGACATGGGCACAGCGTAAAAATTCAAAATTTGAAAAAAAAATGGAATGGCTGTGTCCCAAATGTGCCCCTCCGATGTCCACATATACCTGGCAAAGGTACATACGGGGGTATTTTTGTACTCAGCAGACATAGCTGAGCAAAATATGAAGTATTATACAGTGGTAGTACAAAGTGAGTTTGCACAGTATATTTTGCAAACCATATGTGTGTGTGTCAAAAAGGCAGAAAAAAAACGCTTATAACCACTACACCTGGTACAAGCTAGCGGAAAAATTATCCCACACTAAGGTTCAAAATATGCCTTTTGAAATACCCTGGGGTGTCTACTTTAAGAAATGGTAGGCCTTTGTGGGGTAGTTTGAATTTAAAACCTGCAAAGATGCTTGGAAATTGCACATAGGCCCGGCGTCAAAATTCAAAGTTCGGTCAAAACTGATATGGCTTGGTCTCCTATATGGCACTGTAGCTTCACAAAATAGTGCCATAGACATACAATGGGGGTGTCCTTTTACTCAGAAGACTTAGCTGAGCATAATTTGGGGGTTTTGAACTTAGTGGCACACATGAAATATACAAAATGCCCAGCAAAAATGCAATCCGTATGTAAAATATGCACAAAATTATTTTTTACCACATACTTTGGCATGTAATGGTAAAAAAGTGGGGGCATGTTAAGGCACAATATGCACCTTATGAGATACCCTGGAGTGTCTTCTTTTACAATTGGTAGGCCTTTGTGGGGTGTTTTGAACAGTCAAACTGTTATAATACCCCAAATGGAAGCATAGGCTCATTAAATCCGTCTCTCAAAATTCTACTGTGAATACTGAAAAGGACAGGTCTCCTGTATGGCACTGTAGCTTCACGAAATAGTGCCATAGACATACAATGGGGGTGTCCTTTTACTCAGAAGACTTAGCTGAGCATAATTTGGGGGGTTTGAACTTAGTGGCACACATGAAATATACAAAATGCCCAGCAAAAATGCAATCCGTATGTAAAATATGCACAAAATTATTTTTTACCACATACTTTGGCATGTAATGGTAAAAAAATGGGGGCATGTTAAGGCACAATATGCACCTTACGAGATACCCTGGAGTGTCTACTTTTACAAATGGTAGGCCTTTGTGGGGTTTTTTTGAACAGTCAAACTACTATAATACCCCAAATGGAAGCATAGGCTCATTAAATCCGTCTCTCAAAATTCTACTGTGAATACTGAAAAGGACAGGTCTCCTATATGGCACTGTAGCTTCACGAAATAGTGCCAAAGACATACAATGGGGGTACCGTTGTACTCAGCAGAAGTAACTGAACACATAATAAAACTTTGTACAGGAATAGCACACACCAACTTTACAAAATACACATGAGAAGTTCTTTGTTATAAGTTTGTGTGCGAAAACCCCCAAAAAACACAATTTTACTCCAATATTTAGCAGAGGTTGGCGGTAAAATGGCTACGTAGAAAGTGTCAAAACAACCTTAGGTAAATAGCCTGTGGTGTCTACTTTATATAAATATATACTTTTGTGTGGCAATTTTGTTTTCTTTTATGGCTATTAGGCTTACAAGACAAACATACCAAATTCTAAAATCGCTCCACATAAAAAGTTTATTTTACTCCTTGTGCTTTGTGACCTGTAACTACCAAAAAAAACTGAAGATCCCAGACACATTATATATTCTGTAATTCAGAACAACTAAATGAATTTATTTTTAATTACTTTCCTTAACCTGCACTAATTATGTGCACATTATTATTGCAAAAACTGTAAAAAAAAACACACAAAAATTCATTTTTTTGCATATTTCTGTATTTTTTTTTAGAATAAATAAGCATTTATATATATATGTGTTACATTAAATTAAAGCCCTTTCTGTCCTTTAAAAAACGGTATATAATATGTGTCGGTGCAATAAATTAGTAAAATGCAAATTGCAGTTGAACGCAAATAGCAAAAAATGCCGTTGTCATTAAGTGAAAGACAAGCTTCTGAAGCGCTGTCCTTAAGGGGTTAATTCCCAGTCCGGCCCTGCAGGATTCACAAAATCACACTGGCTCCTAAGTACTTGCACAGTCTTGGGATAAGCAGCGCTTACAACCAAAGAGGACTTAAAGAAAGCCAATGTCCTTTAGCAAGGGTGTGAAATGAAAGTTGGATCTAGTTCTATATATATATGTGAGCTTTTTACTCCTGATATACTGCTATGAATAAGTGTTGCTTAAAAATAAAAAATAATTATAGATGTCATTCTACAGAAGCAAAACATTTGCAATTCATGTTTTATTAACCAAACTAGAAACATCTAGTATTCTTACAATGTTACGGAGTAAAACTGCTGGGCTTCTCCAAATTGATCTGATTTTGTTATTCTGACCCATATGCGTACCTTCTTTTTCTGGCTATACAGATTGATGCAAAAGAACAGCAGGTGAAAGATGCAAAGAAAGAGTTAAAGAATGCAAAAGCAGACAACAAGGCCAGGAAGACTGAAAAATCCAAAAGGTAAGGAGTTAATAAAATATTGGTGCTCCAAGCATTGAAGGGAGCCTGGTTTGCCAATTAGCATATCATAGGGAACATTTATAAATAACCTCTAATGGCTGTCTGAGTGGCAACCTCTAGATGTGTCCTTGGGGACATATGTAAACACAGCCTTTTCACATAACTGTTTACAGAGCAGAGACTGCAGGGAGAGTCTCTCTGCAGCAGAATGTCTAATTACATTTGGTGGTGCTAGTATGAAGTGTCCTTTTAACTTGACATACGTCTGTTTGCCCAATGCAGGGAACTGAGCTACTGGAGGTGCAGAACCCTAAATCTACATTTAAGGCTGGTCACCTATGCACTAAAATAAAGCATGTGGGTATCCTTACTGACTGGGAGCAGACTAAACCACATGCTACCTTGGCAGGAACCTCACATCCTGGTTACTGAGTGACAGGATGATGGGACGTGGCTCTGGAACTGTGCTGCACGCATTGTGTGTGTGTGTGTGTCAGGGTGTATGTTTGTCCGTGTGTATCTGTGTCATGGTGTGGGCATGTATCAATATTTGTGTGTGTCAGGGAGCATGTGTGTATATGTCGGTTTGTATCTATGTGTGTATATATCAGTGTCTTTATATGCATCTGTGTGTTAATGTGCATAAAAATCTGTGTGTGTATGTGCATGTATCCAAGCAGTCAAACTCCAGCACAACATACAGGCACACTCCTGCAATCTAATTCAAATATTACATAAACACAGCCCTTCACTCAAACACAAATACTTCACACAAATGTACATCTGCATTTAAAAGTGAACATTACATTCAGACACACCCCTGCAATCATATGTAAACCTCACATACAAACACACCCCTGCAATCAAACAAAACAAATATACAACTCACCCCTTAACTCAAACACTTCACACAAATGTACATCCACGTTTAAAAGTGAACATTACATTCAAACACACCCCGGCAATCAAACGTAAACCTCACATACAAACACACCCCTGTATTAAAACACTATAAATGTATACAAGCACGACTTCAAACACCAACACTGTACATTACACTACAGTGCCAGTAAATGCCGCAGCGCTGTACAGATATACAACCTAGAAATTTTGACTTGGGGTGCCATGGGAAAATACTGCAATATTAAGGGCGCCTTGAATCTAAAAAGTTTGGGAACCACTGTTCTAGACAATTCTTTGCAATTGTAGAATTAAAATGTATATATTTACATTTTCTTCATTCGCCTTTGCAAGCAGACTACTAATAATTACTATAAATGAATCGGTTATAGTCAAGCCATTTTTTACAGACACATTTATTACTTTGGTGTGCATTGAAAGGTTTTTGTTTATTGACGAACCAAAGTGTTGCACATATCTAGCATCTAAAGTATCTCTTAAGTTCCCATTATTTTACATGGTAGTGATGCTATAATGTTTTATTTAGCAAAACCAGAAGTAAGTGGCGTCAGTAAGCTGGACACTTGGAAGACCGTTGCTTTTCCATATTGCAGTTATCACTAAGATATATACTACTTGTGCTGTAGTTTTCTTACATACTAAGAGCTTGTGGGCTACAGATGCCGTGGAGAGCCCGTTGTTGGTCAAACTGCTTCCTAATGATATAACATTAGGGGACAGCACTCACAGATTCTGTCCAACATAACTGCTATACTGTATTGTAATGTTTATTTTGCCTTGTGTCCATAGGCGTGCGCAGCCTATTGCATTAGGGTGTGCACCCTAAAGCACAAGCACATGCGGCGTGTATATATATATATATATATATACACATATGTGTACACACACACACACACAAAGCTGTGTGTGTGCTGTGTGAGGGTGCTGTTAGTGTGATGTGTGATGTGTGTGTGAGGGTGCTGGTAGTGTACTATGTGGGTGAGGGTGTTTATGTGTGCGTGCTTGTGAGGGTGCTGTGAATGTACTGTGTGTCAGGGTGCTGTTTGTGTGTGTGTGTGTGTGTGTGTGTGTGCACTTGTGAGGGTGCTGTAAATGTACTGTGTGTGAGGGTGCTGTTTGTGTGTGAGGGTACTGGTAGTGTGCTGTTTGTGTATGTGTTTGTTAGGGTCCTGTTTGTGTTTGTGAGGGTACTGTTAGTGTGCTGTGTGAGTGTGAGGGTGCTGTTTGTGTAATATGTGTGTGGGTGCTGTATGTGTGTTGGTGCTGTGTATGTGTGTTGGTGCTGTGTGTGTCTGTGGGTGCTGTGTGTGTGTATGTCTGTGGGTGATGTATGTGTGAGGGTGCTGTATGTGTGTGGGTGCTGTGGGTGCTGTGTGTCTGTGGGTGCTGTATGTGTGTTGGTGCTGTGTATGTGTGTGTGGGTGATTGTGGGGGGTGGAGGTGGGGGTACATTACTTAATATCCCCCCTCCCTTCTTACTTTATGTAGGGAGGGGGGATCCTTCCTTGCTGCCTTCCCTGGTGGTCCAGTGGAGGTGGGGGCAGATCAATTATCCCCCCTCCCTTCTTACCTTATGCCTGGGAGGGGGGATCCTGCTGCTGCTGCCATCCCTGGTGGTCCAGTGGAGAGTGAACTCTAGCCCCGCAGGGCTAGAGTTCACTCACGCGAGATCTGAGCGTTGCCGCGGCAACGCTCAGATCTCGCGAGAGGAACCCGGCGGAGCTGCTGGCAATAGCTCCCCGGGTCCTCCCCTGCCTCTCTCCATGCATGTGGGCCGGTGAGGGGAGGCTGAGAGCAGAGCCGGCGCTCGGATAGCGCCGGCTCTGCATGAGCCGGCAGGGGAGATCCTGAGATCTCCCCTGCCGGTCTCAATACATAGGCGTGCCGCGGGGATTAGGGTGTGCCCAGGCACACCCGGCACACCCCGTGCGCACGCCTATGCTTGTGTCCCATTAATGCTTTACATGCCATTAGAGTATTGTATATCAGGGGTATAGGTACTCTGCATAACATTGCAATTGTTTCTCTCCCTCAGGGATTTGGAGAAGAAGGATAAGCAATATAAGAGGTTAGAGGACCAGTTAATGAAGCTGAAGCTACAGGCTACCGATAAAGAAGAGAACAAACAGGTTGCTCTGGGGACGTCTAAGCTCAACTATCTAGACCCGAGGATCAGTGTCGCCTGGTAGGTAACTTGGCCTCTGACATCTCCAACCAGTCTCAGGGCTGCACTCGGATGCTATCTTCTGTGATTAGTCTTGATTGCATACAGAGGCAGCACCCTTCTCTGACTGCAGTCTAGTCTGCGCGCGGAGGCAGCACCCTTCTCTGACCGCAGTCTTGGCTGCGCCCGGAGGCAGCACCCTTCTCTGACCGCAGTCTGGGCTGCGCCCGGAGGCAGCACCCTTCTCTGACCGCAGTCTGGGCTGCGCCCGGAGGCAGCACCCTTCTCTGACCGCAGTCTGGGCTGCGCCCGGAGGCAGCACCCTTCTCTGACCGCAGTCTGGTCTGCGCGCGGAGGCAGCACCCTTCTCTGACCGCAGTCTGGTCTGCGCGCGGAGGCAGCACCCTTCTCTGACCACAGTCTGGTCTGCGCGTGGAGGCAGCTCCCTTCTCTGACCGCAGTCTGGTCTGCGCGTGGAGGCAGCACCCTTCTCTGACCGCAGTCTGGTCTGCGCGTGGAGGCAGCACCCTTCTCTGACCGCAGTCTGGTCTGCGCGTGGAGGCAGCACCCTTCTCTGACCGCAGTCTGGTCTGCGCGCGGAGGCAGCACCCTTCTCTGACCGCAGTCTGGTCTGCGCGCGGAGGCAGCACCCTTCTCTGACCGCAGTCTGGTCTGCGCGCGGAGGCAGCACCCTTCTCTGACTGCAGTCTGGGCTGCGCGCGGAGGCAGCACCCTTCTCTGACTGCAGTCTGGGCTGCGCCCGGAGGCAGCACCCTTCTCTGACCGCAGTCTGGGCTGCGCACAAAGGGTGTCTTCTGAGATGTTTAGAACTGTGGCATTGAACATTCTTGTTTGTCTACATAGAAACTGTTTGTGTGCTGCCTCATGGTAACAGCTCTGTTCCTTGCTCTACTGTTTTTCATACTAAAATGATTGTAAACTTTTCTCCACCTGTTGCTTTTCACCTGTTGCTGATTCAACTCCCATAATTTTGTCCCACAATTTGAATTTAAATGTCTAATTACTTGTAAGCATGAGCTCTGGTTAAATGTTTACCTTATTTTATTAAGGTGTAAGAAGTTTGGCGTGCCTATTGAGAAGATCTACAACAAGACGCAGCGAGACAAGTTTGCCTGGGCAATTGACATGACAGATGAGGACTTTGAATTCTAACGCAATCGGATCCGTAGTCACAAACAATAAACTTCTACCTCTAAACTTCATGTCTGACCCTGCTTGCTGGTCATATGTCCTAAATGTAGTTTCAAAAACATCACTGCTAAAATGGAGAAGGGAATAGAGAATCTGTACCAGAGACCATTCGTGGTTCTTATTTTAATAACGTATGGGTTTGAATACATCATATAAGGGATTGTAATGGAGTTAGTACAGATGTAGGGGGGTATTTTGGAAAGGATGCATTGTGTAAGAAGGAAAAAACCAGGATCCTAAAGTCTAAAGTCCTGTCTTGCTTTTTCTTTTCTTTAACGAAATTTAGCTCAATTTCTATTAAAATATTTTAGGAACGATAACATGAACCGCACAACGTTGGTTTCCTTACATTCTGCATCTTGGTTTGAAGACAAAATTACTGGTTAAATAAAAGTCCTTCACCTGAGTTTGGGATAATCCTGTTGGAACTTTTATCACTCGGCCCGTTTAAATGGTATCAGTCCATGAAGTTTATCCATTGTTTATTTACATATCATTAATGTGTGCAGTTGTGTTACAACTATGGAGGTTAAAATATTGTGTAATGTTTTGTTTTGTTTTTCGTGTGAACAGGAGGAGGGAGACAAAAGGTCATATTTCCTTTTATTGTACAGCATTTCAGTTTTGTTTTGTTTTGTCAGAATATAATAAAAGTTGGGTCACTTCCTGTAATTTTGGTTTCTTTTCTATTTCAAATTCATGTGTTCAGAAAAAATAAACTCACCATTAAATAGTTAATGTCTGTGAGTGCAGTTTACCAGCATGTATTTGAAGCATTGAAGAATGTTTGTGCTGTAATTCTATATTATATCATTGGCAGATGATCTAAAAACATGAAAATGATGACACAGAAAAAAGCCGTGACCGAAGGAGATTTTAATCTGGGAATTATAATAATTTGGGTGGTAGGAGAGGTACCTGTCCTGTATCTGTGAGAGGTTGTAACAAGGGTAGAATCGTAGAATGGAATGTAAGTCTAGTGGACTGTGGAAGCAATATTTGTGGAGAGACAGGAGTACAGTTGAAACACATTAGATGTTTCCCCCGGAAGAAAGGTTTTCCCAGAGAGAGGGGTTTTAGGCAGTGGTGTATCCTCGTTTTGTGCTGCCCTAGGCAGGACAAAACTCAGGCGCCCCTAACGCTCACACAAACACACACACGCATACACTAGCTAACAGACATACACTCACTAACTAACACACACTCACATTAACACACTTTTTTTTATTTAACCCCCCAGCCTCCTTACCTTTGGGAATGCTGGGGGGTTTCTACCTCTCCCTGAGGTCTAGTGGGGCGGCGCTGGCGAGGGAGCACTTTCCCCTGAGCGCTCTGCTTAGACCCCTTTGTGACCCGCAGAGTGATGCCGGGAGCCGGAATATGACATCATCACTCTGCGGGTGGCGCACGAGGGAGCTGAGCGCTCAGGGCAAGTGCTCCCTCGCCAGCGCTGCCCGACCGGATTTTTAGTTGGCTGCAAGGCTAACAAGACATTTGCTCTGGGCATTTGGGGGCTGCTTTTTTTTGCCGCCCCCTGGAAAATGCCGCCCAAGGTAAATGCCTTGTTTGCCTCGCATCTAATACGTCCCTGGTTTTAGGAGGCTGAAAGTGCTGGGGGCTGGGGGAAAGTCTGAAAGGATGTGGTAGGGCTTTCCATAGGAACAGTGCAGCACTTGAGAGATCCTGCAGATAAGAACTGGGAACAGAGGGCAAGAGGTAGCGAGAAGATAGTTTAACGAGAGAATTTGATAAAGTGGGATCTTTGAAGGGCTTTGTATATTGGTGCTAGAAGTTTGAATTGGATTCATATACACCATTAAATAAAATGTCTAGTCTATGATTTGTTATCGTTTTTTAAATGTCAAAATTCAGACTAGGCACAGCCATAGCACACATTGCAACTGAGAAGAAACAGAAACGTTGTTTCATTTCTCCTCCTCTCTGTCTGCCTCCCTATGCTGAGGTGATTGACAGGGAGCTAAGATGGAGGCGCCCAGTTACACGATAAGTGTGGTTTCTAAATTTTTTTTTTATTTGTAACTCTCTACCTTTTTGATAAATATAGGAATACAGAAGCATAATAAATATTATGATGGTTCTCCGGGTATTCAATATACCATTTTAAATATAAATAATGTATAGGATTACATTTACACTTCTAAATAACACACACTGTAAAAATGTATAGGAAAAGGCATCAGATCAGCAGCCTTGTGTGTAAAGGAGTGTGGGACTGCAGATGGATAGCGGAGTGTGGGACTGCAGATGGATAGCGGAGTGTGGGACTGCAGATGGATAGCGGAGTGTGGGACTGCAGATGGATAGCGGAGTGTGGGACTGCAGATGGATAGCGGAGTGTGGGACTGCAGATGGATAGCGGAGTGTGGGACTGCAGATGGATAGCGGAGTGTGGGACTGCAGATGGATAGCGGAGTGTGGGACTGCAGATGGATAGCGGAGTGTGGGACTGCAGATGGATAGCGGAGTGTGGGACTGCAGATGGATAGCGGAGTGTGGGACTGCAGATGGATAGCGGGGCGTGGGACTGCAGATGGATAGCGGGGCGTGGGACTGCAGATGGAAAGCGGGGCGTGGGACTGCAGATGGATAGCGGGGCGTGGGACTGCAGATGGATAGCGGGGCGTGGGACTGCAGATGGATAGCCGGGCGTGGGACTGCAGATGGGATAGCCGGGCGTGGGACTGCAGATGGGATAGCCGGGCGTGGGACTGCAGATGGGATAGCCGGGCGTGGGACTGCAGATGGGATAGCCGGGCGTGGGACTGCAGATGGGATAGCCGGGCGTGGGACTGCAGATGGGATAGCCGGGCGTGGGACTGCAGATGGGATAGCCGGGCGTGGGACTGCAGATGGGATAGCCGGGCGTGGGACTGCAGATGGGATAGCCGGGCGTGGGACTGCAGATGGGATAGCCGGGCGTGGGACTGCAGATGGGATAGCCGGGCGTGGGACTGCAGATGGGATAGCCGGGCGTGGGACTGCAGATGGGATAGCCGGGCGTGGGACTGCAGATGGGATAGCCGGGCGTGGGACTGCAGATGGGATAGCCGGGTATACGGCTTGACAGTGCTGTGGGATAGCCGGGTATACGGCTTGACAGTGCTGTGGGATAGCCGGGTATACGGCTTGACAGTGCTGTGGGATAGCCGGGTATACGGCTTGACAGTGCTGTGGGATAGCCGGGTATACGGCTTGACAGTGCTGTGGGATAGCAGGGTATACGGCTTGACAGTGCTGTGGGATAGCAGGGTATACGGTTTGTCCAGAGTGTGGGACTGCAGATGGGATAGCAGGGTATACGGCTTGACAGTGCTGTGGGACTGCAGGTGGGATAGCAGGGTATACGGCTTGTCCAGAGTGTGGGACTGCAGATGGGATAGCAGGGTATACGGCTTGTCCAGAGTGTGGGACTGCAGATGGGATAGCCGGGTGTGGGACTGCAGATGGGATAGCAGGGTATACGGCTTGTCCAGAGTGTGGGACTGCAGATGGGATAGCAGGGTATACGGCTTGACAGTGCTGTGGGACTGCAGGTGGGATAGCAGGGTATACGGCTTGACAGTGCTGTGGGACTGCAGGGGGATAGCAGGGTATACGGCTTGTTCAGAGTGTGGGACTGCAGGTGGATAACATACTTGATTGCACTATCTGAACTCTGATCTTTACCGGACATGTTCCAAAATAAAATGTCAGAATTCTAGATTTGCTGAAGGCCGTTTACATTGTTATGGACTAAATGATGACAAACAATGTATCCTTTACGGGGATGGTTTAATCCCTGTAGACAAATGAAACATGTGGGAAGCACTGGATGCTCTAAGTCTGGTATATCTATATATAGTTATGTAGTGCTGTTTTTAAAGGGAACAGGCTTCCAATCATTGTTAACAGGAGTAGTCCCAGAAGATTGGAAGTTAGCGAATGTTGTGCCCATTCACAAGAAAGGTAATAGGGAGGAGTCGGGCAACTATAGGCCAGTAAGCCTTACTTCAGTAGTAGGGAAAGTGATGGAAACCATGGTAAAGGATAGGATTGTTGAACATCTAAAAACACATGGATTTCAAGATCAGAGACAACATGGGTTTACTTCAGGGAGATCATGCCACATTAATCTTATTGATTTTTTTGATTGGGTAACTAAAATTATAGATCAGGGTGGTGCAGTAGACATTGCTTACCTAGATTTCAGTAAGGCTTTTGACACTGTTGCACATAGAAGGCTTATCAATAAACTGCAATCTTTAAGTTTGGATTCCAATATTGTTGAATGGGTAAGGCAGTGGCTGAGTGACAGGCAACAGAGGGTTGTAGTTAAGGAACTAAGTGTAGAAATCTTTCAAGATTCTTTTCTTTCAGGAAGTGTTCCGGAGGATTGGAGGAAGGCAGATGTGGTTCCTATATTCAAAAAGGGTTCAAAATCCTTGCCTGGAAATTATAGACCTGTGAGCTTAACTTCTGGCTGGTAAAATATTTGAAAGGTTATTAAGGGATAATATTCAAGAATTCCTTGAGAAGAATATGGTTATCAGCAAAAATCAGCACGGTTTTATGAAGCACAGGTCATGTCAAACTAACTTGATTGCGTTCTACGAAGAAGTAAGTAGAAGTATAGATCAGGGTGTTGCAGTGGATGTGATCTATTTGGATTTTGCCAAGGCATTTGATACAGTTCCACACAAAAGATTAGTGTTCAAACTCAAGGAAATCGGTCTCGATGAAAATGCTTGTTCTTGGGTAGAACATTGGCTTAAAAACAGAATACAAAGAGTTGTCGTTAATGGTAAATTTTCAAGCTGGACAGAGGTGGCAAGTGGTGTCCCTCAGGGGTCTGTTCTGGGACCCCTTCTATTTAACATTTTTATAAATGATCTTGAAGACAGCATTGAAAGTCATGTTTCAGTGTTTGCAGATGACACAAAACTTTGTAAAATAATACAATGTGAGCAAGATATTACTTTGCTGCAGAATGATTTAGATAGACTGGAGGACTGGGCACTCAAATGGCAGATGAAATTTAATGTTGAAAAATGCAAAGTTATGCACTTTGGCGTAAAGAATACACAAGCAACGTATGCCCTTAATGGAAGTGAATTAGGGATAACAACACACGAAAAGGACTTGGGAATTGTTATAGACAACAAATTATGCAACAATGTGCAATGTCAATCAGCAGTGGCCAAGGCCAGTAAGGTATTGTCATGCATGAAAAAGGGCATTCATTCTCGGGACGAGAATATCATTTTGCCTCTCTATAAATCACTGGTAAGACCACATATTGAATATGCTGTGCAATTTTGGGCACCTGTTCTAAAGAAGGATATCATGGCACTAGAAAAAGTGCAGAGGCGGGCTACAAAATTAATAAAAGGAATGGAACATATCGGCTATGAAGAAAGGTTAACAAATTTAAACCTATTTAGTTTAGAAAAACGTCGCCTGAGAGGGGATATGATAACATTATACAAATATATTCGGGGCCAATACAAACCATTGTGTGGAAATCTATTCACAAACCGGACTTTACATAGGACACGAGGCCATGCGTTTAGACTGGAAGAAAGAAGATTTCGTCTAAGGCAAAGGAAAGGTTTTTTTACTGTAAGAACAATCAGGATGTGGAATTCTCTGCCTGAAGAAGTGGTTTTATCAGAGTCCATACAGATGTTCAAACAGCTACTAGATGCATACTTGCAAAAACAGAATATTCAAGGATATAATCTTTCAATGTAGGGTAATAACTGCTTGATCCAAGGATAAATCTGACTGCCATTCTGGGGTCAAGAAGGGATTTTTTTTGTCCTAGCTTGTTGCAAAATTGTGCTTCAAACTGGGTTTTTTTTTTTTTTTTTGCCTTCTTTTGGATCAACAGCAAAAAACACATGTGAGGAAGGCTGAACTTGATGGACGCAAGTCTCTTTTCAGCTATCTAACTATGTAACTATGTAGTCAATGGAGTATATTCGAAGCTTGGGCTTGTCACCAGTGGGGTACCTCAGGGATCTGTACTTGGACCCATTCTCTTTAATATTTTTATTAGTGATATTGCAGAAGGTCTTGATGGTAAGGTATGTATTTCTGTGGATGATACTAAGTTATGTAACAGGGTTGATGTTCCAGGAGGGATAAGCCAAATGGCTAATGATTTAGGTTAACTAGAAAAATGGTCAGAGTTGTGGCAACTGACATTTAATGTGGTTAAGTGCAAGATAATGCATCTTGGACATAAAAACCCAAGGGCAGAGTACAGAATATTTGATAGAGTCCTAACCTCAACATCTGAGGAAAGGGATTTAGGGGTGATTATTTCTGATGACTTAAAGGTAGGCAGACAATGTAATAGAGCAGCAGGAAATGCTAGCAGAATGCTTGGTTGTATAGGGAGAGGTATTAGCAGTAGAAAGAGGGAAGTGCTCATGCAGAATACTGGTGAGACCTCACTTGGAGTACTGTACACAGTACTGGAGACCGTATCTTCAGAAGGATATTGATACTTTAGAGAGAGTTCAGAGAAGGGCTACTAAACTGGTTCATGGATTGCAGGATCAAACTTACCAGGAAAGGTTAAAGGATCTTAACATGTATAGCATGGATGAAAGACGAGACAGGGGGGATATGATAGAAACATTTAAATACATAAAGGGAATCAACACAGTAAAGGAGGAGACTATATTTAAAAGAAGAAAAGCTACCACAACAAGAGGACATAGTCTTAAATTAGAGGGACAAAGGTTTAAAAATAATATCAGGAAGTATTACTTTACTGAGAGGGTAGTGGATGCATGGAATAGCCTTCCAGCAGAAGTGGTAGAGGTTAACACAGTAAAGGAGTTTAAGCATGCGTGGGATAGGCATAAGGCTATCCTAACTATAAGATAAGGCCAGGGACTAATGAAAGTATTTAGAAAACTGGGCAGACTAGATGGGCCGAATGGTTCTTATCTGCCGTCACATTCTATGTTTCTATGTAATGCGATTTAGCAAATTAGATTTGCAGGGAGTTAGTCTTAGCACTGTAAATTGCACAGTGAGCTTAAAGGAACACTAACAGGAATACAGACTATAATTTTACTCTTACTGTGTACCTGTAAATGGTTTAAAAGGTATTACTTTTTTTGTTTGTCTTTACTGTGTGTTGGCCGCCTTCGTCTTGTATCTTGTCCCCTCCTGTGTTAGCAGCTGCTCCTTCTTACTATCCTCTCTGAGTTCTTTCACATTCCACCCCGACCTCCCCCAGAACCAGACAATCATAGTTGGCTGAGGAGGTAGTGGAGGCAGGGAAGTGCATATGATATCAGCCAACCACGTAATGTTTTAGTTCTCTTCCCACTTTGCCCGCATAAGTGGAAAGAACATTTTAAAAAGTAACAATAAAATAACTAAAGTATATTCAGTTCAGAGTTGAGGAGCAGGTTGCTATATGGGAGTGTGTATGCAGAGAAGGGGACCCGAGTCGCAGGCTCCGAGAAAATGGTGGTTTTGCACACATTGTGTGGTTTGGTCCGCCAGTTTAGGCTATTGACTGGAGTCTTTGTCCAACTGTAACCGCAATGGGTTGGGCTGCAGGTGTTTTGTACGTTTGCCATACCCTCTGTACCATACGTATACAGAGGCACAGTCCGTGTGTACAGTATATTTATAACCAGGATGGCATCAATAATCTCATTTATTCTGCTACTTGTCACACACTGTTAGATACATCATGGTTGGTGAGGAGAGATGGATTTGAGCAGGTTGACCTAGTAAAACAAGTACATTTTTAATCTATTTTTTCAATGGTTTTGTCTTTATAGCCTATATTCTCACAGGTACGATGACCTCTAGCCTGGATTGTCCCTTTAACCCCTTAAGGACCAAACTTCTGGAATAAAAGGGAATCATGACATGTCACATGTCATGTGTCCTTAAGGGGTTAAAGGACCCCTAAATTCACTTAGGCCACATCTCGATGAAGTAATCTGGGTGCAGTGCTCTGTCTGTTTAACCCTGAAATCTTATACATTGCAGGATAAATCCACCTCCAGTCACTATCGCACTGTAAAACGTGTCGCAAAACGCGGAAACCCCATAGTAAACACTGATTCAATGCTTTCCTGTGGGCACTCTCTTCACGTGCGCACTATGTCAGGACTCGTCAATAGAGAACTCACTTTTGTTGGGGAAAATATTATATATATATCTGTTTAATTTGTGCTTGATTATGTCTGTGTGTATGGGAGGTCAGGAATTATCTTTAAAGGGAGTTTCTGTTTAGATAGTTGGACACATACAGCACCTGAAAGGCACCGATCACATTTACATATCAACTAGTCTCCAACGGAGTCTCTATTTAGGAAAACACACCTTAGGTTAGAGACAAAGGGATGGCTGGGAGAGTTAACACTTAAATAAAATAACAGGATAGACAACACTTTGGGGCCTTGGGAAAGTAAATCACATTTACATATCAAGTGAGCAGAGGAATTGGCTATTTACAACCTGGGAACAAATCCCTTTAAAATAGAAGATTTGGTAGGTTGGTAAGACACACACGCTGCACATAACATCTCACAGCACATACACAATGTAGCAGATATTATTAGATTGATGGAATGTATGAGTGTTATGAATGTATTGTAACTCTGTAATACTATAACTCTGTAACATTCTTCCTCTGTAATATTTAACTGGGCAGATTCTAAGTAAAGATTTCTCTCTTGTAAGAACTATGGTGTTGGCTGTTTATTTGTAATATCGGGTAGAATACCTTAGTAGTGCTAGTCATATATTTATCTGGACAAGGGGATAAAGATATATGTTAGTTCTTGGAAGAGGTGACACAGGCATATTACATTCACTATTAATACACAACGCAGAGCGGATTTCTCTCAAAAGGATACCAATTGGAAGTATTGGTGGTGAGAGAAGGATTATACAACAACTTTCACCTTACAACGTTGTGTTGCTTTAACAAGATAAAGAACAACCACTGGGAGGAAATGGATATACTCCATCCGCCAATGTTGTGGTGGTTATAGGATATAGTGGGGCTTAACCCCTTGAAATATGTAGAAAGAAAGAGGCTACTGGTCGGCAACTCGAAGCACGGATTGCCCTCCAAATAGACCTTATATCCTTAAATTTACAAAAAGGCTTGTGCTGCAGGTACCCACTCAAGGGAGTCTTTGCATGCAGTTAGCCAAAACAAAAAAACTCTTTAATAGTCCCTCTTGAGGAAGAAAGCAAAAACGTGATTATATATACAAGTGTGAAGTTAAAATAAAGGACCTAGTGGGGTACGGGTCATAGCTATGCCTGGCTGTTACTTATAGCGAACACAAAGGCTAAGGAGATATAAGTGTGGCTTCAAACATATGCCGAATACTCCATTAGAATGATTGTGTCGAAAAGACCAAGGTAGCAGAGTGTGCAGCAACAGTTGCTAAAGCGTCTGATTATATTTTGTATCAAAATGGTGGAAACTGGAAAGATGTATACCCAAAGACTGCAAAATATAAACACAATAGAATATCCAGAAAACACCTAAGATATATGCAATAATACTTTAGTATATATTTTAGGTGGATTGTTTAAGATAATACTTGTTGTATGAGACAAGGGTACAGTTGTAAAGGATATACAACTGTGGATGGCTTAAAGGCTGTGGATTGCAATATAATTGTACCTCAAATTGCCATAAAACTTTTTATCCCTTGCAAAAATGTGAAAACAGGCTCTAAATATCTCGTTAGAATATACAATCGATATATATCACCATGTGAAAATATCTGGAGATGATTTAAGAGCTGATTGGGTTACAAATACAGTTCAAAACTGTTAATATACCTTTAAGTGCCATAAATAAAGTTCAGTGCAAAAAGCAAATCTTAATTGTTAAGGCAGAAGGTATATGCATATCCATGTTCAATCATATAGAAAAGCATAAAATGAATAATGTAACAATATGTACTTAGATGCCTAAACAGCTAAATGTGATTTGGGGGTAGGAGTCCCTAGCATCTTGTACATATCGCATACATATATATACACAAGGTCTTGAAAGTGCTCAGGATCATAGAGAAGACACAGCCCCAGAATTGTCCAAACAAAGAAATTTTAAAAGGTAAAGATGAATCCGCTCATGGTGAGCTGCTCTGCTCGAGCTGCTCTGCTCAACGCGCGTTTCGGCGATACCAGTCGCCTTTGTCAAGAGCCGTTTTCAGAGTGCATGGCGCCTCTTTTTAAATGAGTCTTAGGACTTCCCCCCAGTATGACGTTAGACTCCCTGTCTAATCGGAAAGTCCGTACGGACGGGAGGGGGCGGGGTAATCCCTTCAATCGATACAGGGTCTAAGTTGCAGTTAACCCGAAACGGGAAAGCAAGTGCTGGAATGAATCAGACACTGATTCAAACACTAAATGCAGGTAGCAATATTGGGACCCTGTTGTGAATTTATAGAGATATAAAGGTCGTCCAACATAAACAAACGGATGGATTAAGTACTTAAAAAGGGGTTGTAAAGATTTTACAGTATGTAAACCAAAGTACATCCAATTAGTATACAGGACGATATTATTCTATAATAGGCATACAGTTGCCATGGTTAGGGATCGAACTGGAAGTTCAAAAGAGGCATAAATGAACACTCAAGAAATAGATGTTCATTATAAATGGAAAAGAAGTAATAAGCATTCTAACATGCAGAGAAACTAAGAGAAATTGTTTGAATGGACGTGTTGTGTTGACAGTTGTTATTAGAGGGTTAATAAATTAAATTAACCTTCAATGAAGTAAAATAAAATAAAATAAAATAAGAAAAAGGGAATTTTAAACCAAACAAATGAACTTAAAGATATATATGCAGGGTATTTACATAGTATGAACAATGTAAAGTTTTGCAAAATAACTTGACAGGATATATGAATTGGAATATTTAGATAAACGGGGCAAAAGAGAATCCTTCATTGAGACCTTTTGGGTGTAGTGTCTTAAGTTGAAAAATCCAAAAACTTTCCCGTTGTCTCAAAAAGCGGTCATAGTTTCCCCTACGTCTATCCTTCCGGACCAATTCTAATCCACAGAAACGAAGTCCCTGTGGGTTACCAGCATGGACTTCCTTTAGATGACGACCTATGGGGGTATCAACGAGCAGTTTAGGTGATCTGACATGCTCTTTGATATGCTCCTTGAAGGGTCTAAAGGTTTTTCCCACGTATTGTAAGTGGCAAGAACATGTGAGGAGATATACCAAACCCGCGGTATTGCAATTGAAAAAAGACTTGATCTTAAACAATCTTTTTCCGGTGCTATCGGAGATGGTTTTGGAGTCCCGTTTAATGAACTTACAAGCCACACAGTGGCCACATTGATATGATCCCACCGTGGTATTGTGTAACCAGGTACGTACAGGGGGGGAGTTCTCTTTTGCCCCGTTTATCTAAATATTCCAATTCATATATCCTGTCAAGTTATTTTGCAAAACTTTACATTGTTCATACTATGTAAATACCCTGCATATATATCTTTAAGTTCATTTGTTTGGTTTAAAATTCCCTTTTTCTTATTTTATTTTATTTTATTTTACTTCATTGAAGGTTAATTTAATTTATTAACCCTCTAATAACAACTGTCAACACAACACGTCCATTCAAACAATTTCTCTTAGTTTCTCTGCATGTTAGAATGCTTATTACTTCTTTTCCATTTATAATGAACATCTATTTCTTGAGTGTTCATTTATGCCTCTTTTGAACTTCCAGTTCGATCCCTAACCATGGCAACTGTTTGCCTATTATAGAATAATATCGTCCCTTAACACTAATTGGATGTACTTTGGTTTACATACTGTAAAATCTTTACAACCCCTTTTTAAGTACTTAATCCATCCGTTTGTTTATGTTGGACGACCTTTATATCTCTATAAATTCACAACAGGGTCCCAATATTGCTACCTGCATTTAGTGTTTGAATCAGTGTCTGATTCATTCCAGCACTTGCTTTCCCGTTTCGGGTTAACTGCAACTTAGACCCTGTATCGATTGAAGGGATTACCCCGCCCCCTCCCGTCCATACGGACTTTCCGATTAGACAGGGAGTCTAACGTCATACTGGGGGGAAGTCCTAAGACTCATTTAAAAAGAGGCGCCATGCACTCTGAAAACGGCTCTTGACAAAGGCGACTGGTATCGCCGAAACGCGCGTTGAGCAGAGCAGCTCGAGCAGAGCAGCTCACCATGAGCGGATTCATCTTTACCTTTTAAAATTTCTTTGTTTGGACAATTCTGGGGCTGTGTCTTCTCTATGATCCTGAGCACTTTCAAGACCTTGTGTATATATATGTATGCGATATGTACAAGATGCTAGGGACTCCTACCCCCAAATCACATTTAGCTGTTTAGGCATCTAAGTACATATTGTTACATTATTCATTTTATGCTTTTCTATATGATTGAACATGGATATGCATATACCTTCTGCCTTAACAATTAAGATTTGCTTTTTGCACTGAACTTTATTTATGGCACTTAAAGGTATATTAACAGTTTTGAACTGTATTTGTAACCCAATCAGCTCTTAAATCATCTCCAGATATTTTCACATGGTGATATATATCGATTGTATATTCTAACGAGATATTTAGAGCCTGTTTTCACATTTTTGCAAGGGATAAAAAGTTTTATGGCAATTTGAGGTACAATTATATTGCAATCCACAGCCTTTAAGCCATCCACAGTTGTATATCCTTTACAACTGTACCCTTGTCTCATACAACAAGTATTATCTTAAACAATCCACCTAAAATATATACTAAAGTATTATTGCATATATCTTAGGTGTTTTCTGGATATTCTATTGTGTTTATATTTTGCAGTCTTTGGGTATACATCTTTCCAGTTTCCACCATTTTGATACAAAATATAATCAGACGCTTTAGCAACTGTTGCTGCACACTCTGCTACCTTGGTCTTTTCGACACAATCATTCTAATGGAGTATTCGGCATATGTTTGAAGCCACACTTATATCTCCTTAGCCTTTGTGTTCGCTATAAGTAACAGCCAGGCATAGCTATGACCCGTACCCCACTAGGTCCTTTATTTTAACTTCACACTTGTATATATAATCACGTTTTTGCTTTCTTCCTCAAGAGGGACTATTAAAGAGTTTTTTTGTTTTGGCTAACTGCATGCAAAGACTCCCTTGAGTGGGTACCTGCAGCACAAGCCTTTTTGTAAATTTAAGGATATAAGGTCTATTTGGAGGGCAATCCGTGCTTCGAGTTGCCGACCAGTAGCCTCTTTCTTTTTGCTTTAACAAGAGTTGAGTTGAAATGTTTGGCCTGATAGATAATGACGCAGTAGCAGATACTTTCCACATTGGGCGCACATTATTGTTAAATGTTAAAAGGAAATCGACCGAAGCTATCACACTCTCCCCCCCAAAAAAAACCACAATTTAAGATTGTCAGAACATGTCTGTGAGTGTCACTGTTTGTCATCAGTAGCTTTATGGACAAATGAAATAAAAATATTTATTCAAATATTATATATAAGATATATGTGTATATAAAGCTGTATGAATGATCACATACGGTCGTTCACACTCTTCTACAAATACTAACATACACTGTATACCTACTGCACTTACTGTACCTCCCTCTACTGTAATGTATCCTGTAAAATGCTGAGTACACCTGTTAGCGCTATATAAATAATATATACATACAATGTATACCTACTGCACTTACTGTACCTCCCTCTACTGTAATGTAACATGTAAAGCGCTGAGTGCACCTTTTAGCGCTATATAAATATAATATACATACACTGTATACCTACTGCACTTACTGTACCTCCCTCTACTGTAATGTATCCTGTAAAGAGCTGAGTACACCTGTTAGCGCTATATAAATAATATATACATACACTGTATACCTACTGCACTTACTGTACCTCCCTCTACTGTAATGTAACCTGTAAAGTGCTGAGTACACCTGTTAGCGCTATATAAATAATATATACATACACTGTATACCTACTGCACTTACTGTACCTCCCTCTACTGTAATGTAACCTGTAAAGTACTGAGTACACCTGTTAGTGCTATATAAATAAAATATACATACACTGTATACCTACTGCACTTACTGTACCTCCCTCTACTGTAATGTAACCTGTAAAGTACTGAGTACACCTGTTAGAGCTATATAAATATAATATACATACACTGTATACCTACTGCACTTACTGTACCTCCCTCTACTGTAATGTAACCTGTAAAGTGCTGAGTACACCTGTTAGTGCTATATAAATATAATATACATACACTGTATACCTACTGCACTTACTGCACCTCCCTCTACTGTAATGTAACCTGTAAAGTACTGAGTACACCTGTTAGTGCTATATAAATAAAATATACATACACTGTATACCTACTGCACTTACTGTACCTCCCTCTACTGTAATGTAACCTGTAAAGTACTGAGTACACCTGTTAGAGCTATATAAATATAATATACATACACTGTATACCTACTGCACTTACTGCACCTCCCTCTACTGTAATGTAACCTGTAAAGTGCTGAGTACACCTGTTAGTGCTATATAAATATAATATACATACACTGTATACCTACTGCACTTACTGTACCTCCCTCTAC
The DNA here is from genome assembly GCF_036172605.1 of Pelobates fuscus. Taxonomy (NCBI): domain Eukaryota; kingdom Metazoa; phylum Chordata; class Amphibia; order Anura; family Pelobatidae; genus Pelobates; species Pelobates fuscus. The sequence continues at coordinate 13,132,916 of NC_086320.1, forward strand.
TGTAATGTAACCTGTAAAGTGCTGAGTACACCTGTTAGCGCTATATAAATATAATATACATACACTGTATACCTACTGCACTTACTGTACCTCCCTCTACTGTAATGTAACCTGTAAAGTACTGAGTACACCTGTTAGAGCTATATAAATATAATATACATACACTGTATACCTACTGCACTTACTGCACCTCCCTCTACTGTAATGTAACCTGTAAAGTGCTGAGTACACCTGTTAGTGCTATATAAATATAATATACATACACTGTATACCTACTGCACTTACTGTACCTCCCTCTACTGTAATGTAACCTGTAAAGTGCTGAGTACACCTGTTAGCGCTATATAAATATAATATACATACACTGTATACCTACTGCACTTACTGTACCTCCCTCTACTGTAATGTAACCTGTAAAGAGCTGAGTACACCTGTTAGCGCTATATAAATATAATATACATACACTGTATACCTACTGCACTTACTGTACCTCCCTCTACTGTAATGTAACCTGTAAAGTACTGAGTACACCTGTTAGTGCTATATAAATATACATACACTGTATACCTACTGCACTTACTGTACCTCCCTCTACTGTAATGTAACCTGTAAAGTACTGAGTACACCTGTTAGAGCTATATAAATATAATATACATACACTGTATACCTACTGCACTTACTGTACCTCCCTCTACTGTAATGTAACATGTAAAGTGCTGAGTACACCTGTTAGCACTATATAAATAAAATATACATACACTGTATACCTACTGCACTTACTGTACCTCCCTCTACTGTAATGTATCCTGTAAAGTGCTGAGTACACCTGTTAGCGCTATATAAATACAATATACATACACTGTATACCTACTGCACTTACTGCACCTCCCTCTACTGTAATGTAACCTGTAAAGTGCTGAGTACACCTGTTAGTGCTATATAAATATAATATACATACACTGTATACCTACTGCACTTACTGTACCTCCCTCTACTGTAATGTAACCTGTAAAGTGCTGAGTACACCTGTTAGCGCTATATAAATATAATATACATACACTGTATACCTACTGCACTTACTGTACCTCCCTCTACTGTAATGTAACTGTAAAGACCGGAGTACACCTGTTAGCGCTATATAAATATAATATACATACACTGTATACCTACTGCACTTACTGTACCTCCCTCTACTGTAATGTAACCTGTAAAGTACTGAGTACACCTGTTAGAGCTATATAAATATAATATACATACACTGTATACCTACTGCACTTACTGTACCTCCCTCTACTGTAATGTAACATGTAAAGTGCTGAGTACACCTGTTAGCACTATATAAATAAAATATACATACACTGTATACCTACTGCACTTACTGTACCTCCCTCTACTGTAATGTATCCTGTAAAGTGCTGAGTACACCTGTTAGCGCTATATAAATACAATATACATACACTGTATACCTACTGCACTTACTGCACCTCCCTCTACTGTAATGTAACCTGTAAAGTGCTGAGTACACCTGTTAGTGCTATATAAATATAATATACATACACTGTATACCTACTGCACTTACTGTACCTCCCTCTACTGTAATGTAACCTGTAAAGTGCTGAGTACACCTGTTAGCGCTATATAAATATAATATACATACACTGTATACCTACTGCACTTACTGTACCTCCCTCTACTGTAATGTAACCTGTAAAGAGCTGAGTACACCTGTTAGCGCTATATAAATATAATATACATACACTGTATACCTACTGCACTTACTGTACCTCCCTCTACTGTAATGTAACCTGTAAAGTACTGAGTACACCTGTTAGCGCTATATAAATATACATACACTGTATACCTACTGCACTTACTGTACCTCCCTCTACTGTAATGTAACCTGTAAAGTACTGAGTACACCTGTTAGAGCTATATAAATATAATATACATACACTGTATACCTACTGCACTTACTGTACCTCCCTCTACTGTAATGTAACATGTAAAGTGCTGAGTACACCTGTTAGCACTATATAAATAAAATATACATACACTGTATACCTACTGCACTTACTGTACCTCCCTCTACTGTAATGTAACCTGTAAAGTGCTGAGTACACCTGTTAGCGCTATATAAATAAAATATACATACACTGTATACCTACTGCACTTACTGTACCTCCCTCTACTGTAATGTAACCTGTAAAGTGCTGAGTATACCTGTTAGCGCTATATAAATAAAATATACATACACTGTATACCTACTGCACTTACTGTACCTCCCTCTACTGTAAAGTAACCTGTAACGTGCTGAGTACACCTGTTAGTGCTATAGAAATATAATATACATACACTGTATACCTACTGCACTTACTGTACCTCCCCCTACTGTAATGTAACCTGTAACGTGCTGAGTACACCTGTTAGTGCTATAGAAATATAATATACATACACTGTATACCTACTGCACTTACTGTACCTCCCTCTACTGTAATGTAACCTGTAACGTGCTGAGTACACCTGTTAGTGCTATAGAAATATAATATACATACACTGTATACCTACTGCACTTACTGTACCTCCCCCTACTGTAATGTAACCTGTAACGTGCTGAGTACACCTGTTAGTGCTATAGGAATATAATATACATACACTGTATACCTACTGCACTTACTGTACCTCCCTCTACTGTAATGTAACCTGTAAAGTGCTGAGTACACCTGTTAGCGCTATATAAATATAATATACATACACTGTATACCTACTGCACTTATTGTACCTCCCTCTACCATAATGTAACCTGTAAAATGCTGAGTACACCTGTTAGCGCTATATAAATATAATATACATACACTGTATACCTACTGCACTTACTCTACCTCCCTCTACTGTAATGTAACCTGTAAAGTGCTGAGTACACCTGTTAGCGCTGTGTAAATAAAATATACATACACTGTATACCTACTGCACTTACTGTACCTCCCTCTACTGTAATGTAACCTGTAAAGCGCTGAGTACACCTGTTAGCGCTATATAAATAAAATATACATACACTGTATACCTACTGCACTTACTGTACCTCCCTCTACTGTAATGTAACCTGTAAAGCGCTGAGTACACCTGTTAGCGCTATATAAATAAAATATACAAACACTGTATACCTACTGCACTTACTGTACCTCCCTCTACTGTAATGTAACCTGTAAAGCGCTGAGTACACCTGTTAGCGCTATATAAATAAAATATACAAACACTGTATACCTACTGCACTTACTGTACCTCCCTCTACTGTAATGTAACCTGTAACGCACTGAGTACACCTGTTAGCGCCAGGGCCGGACTGGGGATACAAAGCAGCCCTGGAAAAAAAAATCTATGCCAGCCCCATAAGTCATTGCGCCATATATTGTTGCATGTAATATGTAAGGCTATGTCTTGCCACCCCAGATAATAGAGTTATGTTATATATATATAGCTTTTTCTAATATAATATATTGGTCCTTTCAGAGTAAAACATTTAATTATACAGTAAGCATACTCACATGCAGACACAGACAATCTCACTGACACACACAAGCTCATTGATACACAGCCTCATAGACAAACAATTTCACTAATATACATAAGCTCATTGACATAAAAACCCAAGCTCACTCACTAGCAGGCACACACACACACACGCAAGCAAGCAAGCTCACTAGCAGGCGCACACACACACAGCTTAATGTAGTGTTTCTGGTGTCTATAGCCTGTCCCTGCAGGCTTTTGAATGTAAACACTGACTTTGCAGAGAAAAGGCAGTGTTTACATTGCTTCCTAGTGACACCTCTAGTGACAGACACTCAGAAGGTCACTAGAGGCGCTTCCTGTGTCGGTGTGGATTGGCTGAGATCATCAAGCTTGATGATCTCAGTCATAGAGGCAGAGACCAGCACGACGTTGGAAAAAAAATAAAGGTGAGTAAAACATTATTTTTAAAAACACACACAGACACCACGACTGACACACACACACACACACACCATGACAGACACACACACACACACACCATGACAGACACACACACACACACACACACACACACCATGACAGACACATACACACCATGACAGACACACACACACCATGACAGACACACACACCATGACACAGACAGACACACACACACAGCATGACACAGACAGACACACCGCATGACACAGACAGACACACAGCATGACACAGACAGACACACCGCATGACACAGACAGACACACCGCATGACACAGACAGACACACAGCATGACACAGACAGAGACACAGCATGACACAGACTCACACACAGCATGACACAGACAGACACACAGCATGACACAGACACACACACACACCGCATGACACAGACACACACACACAGCATGACACAGACACACACCATGACAGACACACACCATGATACAGACACACCGTGACACAAACAGACACACACACACACAGCATGACAGACACACACACACACAGCATGACAGACACACACACACACAGCATGACAGACACACACACACAGCATGACAGACACACACACACAGCATGACAGACACACACACACACAGCATGACAGACAGACAGACACACACACACACACTGACATACATACTTTTTGGTACCTGTGGGTGGGCAGACTGCTGTGCTGGCGGCCGCAGGGAGAACTTGATTGGCGGCCGCAGGGGAAGCTCTTCTGGGCCGGCGGCCGGTGGGGGAGCAGGCTGTTCTGTCTCTGCTCCCCCAGCTTAATGACGTCATATTCCGGCTCCGGTCTCTTTCTAGCCCGCGAGGGAGGGGGAGCAGAGACAGAACAGCCTGCTCCCCCACCGGTCGCCGGCCCAGAAGAGCTTCCCCTGCGGCTGCCAATCAAGTTCTCCCTGCGGCCGCAGGTCACCCCGGCCCCAGGTGCCGACGGCCCACCGGGAAATTTCCCGGTATCCCGGTGGGCCAGTCCGGCCCTGGTTAGCGCTATAGAAATATAATATACATACACTGTATACCTACTGCACTTACTGTACCTCCCTCTACTGTAATGTAACCTGTAAAGTGCTGAGTACACCTGTCAGTGCTATATAAATAAAATATACAGATACATGGCCCCTGCCCCTGTATCTGCATGCATGGGGACTGCCTAAACTGACAGGCTGTCTCCCTGCATCTGTAAAATAAAATGAAAACATTTTTATTACATCAAAATATAATTATATATTTATAAAAGATGTCTTATATATATATATTGGCATACTAAGTGTATTTTTATATTAATATATACATACACTAAGATTTAAATTACACACGTATTTATAATATATAATAACAATATATATTGTATATATATATTGTTATAAAATATAAATAATAAGTAAATAAAAATAAATAAAACATTTTAAAATAATAACAATATCAAAGTTATATCAAAATACACTTAGAATGACATGTTATATATATATATATATATAAATAAATAAAAAATAATATATATATATATCCATATACATGATTACTTAAGTAATTTCATAATTCTACACGTATACTTCAAATATATAAATATGTATATGATAAAGGATTATTTTAAGCAAACCAATGAGTTTGAATGACTATCTGTTCCTGACCAAATTAAAGATGATTAAATTGCGTATACGCAGAAGTAAATTCACACTGACACAAGTTCAGGTTAAATGAAAGAACTTCAGAAAATGTAATGGCATCTGTTAAAAAGCGGGCACGCAGACCCTTTTAAAGGCAAAATTACATCATTGTAAGAAATCAAGATATGAGCAAGAAAACACTGTCAATTGGCTTAGGTGTAAAGTGGTTCGTTAAATGCCCTCCCTGTTGGGTGTTACATCTTATGTCATAGTTGACGTCATGACGAGCTCCTACAGGTTTCAGCACCATCTTGCTGGCACGAGGGAGCTCACTCGATGGGAGGGGGGCTTTGGCAGCTATCCATTTGGAGTAGCTGGTAGGTTAGTCTTCCAAGGTTACTTTCTTCAAGGCCTTTTTAGCAATTATACATTTTATCAAGACTATCTGCTACAGTGTTTCACTTAACAGGATTCTAGCATTTCCTGCTGACACACTATTTCTATGGACAAAGCATTCTTGTAAGATTTAAACTATGAGGCCTAAGAAAGGGAATATGAGAGTATGATATTTAAGGGGCCAGTAAGGGTTATAGTTTTATAAGGGGCCTAATAATTCTACAACAGATATATATTTAAATTCTACGTATTTATGTAATATTTTTACATAACTAAGTAATTTTATTGATTACCATTTGCGAGACCTGCCTGACAACCCAGGCCGAAAGTCCAGGGAATTTAATTTGCTAGCACTATATTTAACCCTGTAGCTTTCCAAGACACCATAAAACCTGTACATGGGGGGTACTGTTTTACTCGGGAGACTTCGCTGAACACAGATATTAGTGTTTAAAAATGATAAATTGTATTACTGTTTTTTTTTTTACATTGAAATGTGCCAAATTGGTTATGTTGCCTTTGAGAGCGTATGGTAGCCCAGGAGTGAGATGCCCATGATGGCATACCATTTGCAAAATAAGACAACCCAAGGTATTGCAAATGGGGTATGTCCAGTCTTTGTTAGTAGCCACTTTGTCACAAACACTGGCCAAAGTTAGCGTTCATAATTATTTTTGCGTTTTTAACACACTAACTTTGGCCAGTGTTTGTGACGAAGTGGCTACTAAAAAGACTGGACATACCCCATTTGCAATACCCTGGGTTGTCTACTTTAAAAAAGTGTGAGATGTGATTTAGAGATTTATGAGAGATAACAGTGTTACAATGTCACTATTGATACATTTTAATCTACAGATTCCATTATATTCTATGGGAATTTTTGTAGATACGGTAAATCCTTTGAAAGATTCTTGTAACAGATTGTGATCATTTGAAAAGCTTACACCAGAATATTAAATCAAGGATTTCGTGTTCATCTTCCTGAGTCTCAGTTCTAGACCCCCTTTCTAATCTCCATATTTATTAATGGTTTTCACACAGTGCGTAAGATATCAGCTGTGCACATTTTACAAGAAAATCCAATTTATCACAACCTAAAGCTGAGTTACACGATGAATTCTGAGACGTGAAAACAAAAATATTAAGAACACGGTCCTTAATGCGTAAACTGACTAATCCCCAATTAAGGGACAGGATCATCACAAAAATCTTATTCAAGTGATTTGGGGCCATAAATGACACCCCAGCAGGTGGTATCTACAATTAATGGTGTTTTCAGTAATTTATTTAACACCAACCTGGGGCTCACCCAGTAACCTCATTCAATTTCCTTCATGTTAAGGGGGGAGATAATGTCCACCATTGCACACAGAGTTCTTTCAATATTAAGAAGATAAACTTGTTTTGTTTGAATCTCTTAATCCTAGTGTCTAACAAGAAATCCCATGGGGCAGCCTTACATTATGGAGATCTCTATCCCAGAGAAACAGGCACACCTAGGATTAAAGAGAAGACAATACTCGTTCTGTCTCCATGGAGGATGATGGTCTTGTCTCTATACAATTACATCAGGACAATCTTGATAAACAGGTAGGCAGCTTCAGGAACGGTTTTCCTGAATAGGAGACATGTTTCTGGGTTCCCACCCAGAAACATGTCTCCTATTCAGGAAAACCCTTCCTATTCAGGAAATCCCATTGACTTGGTAGAAACCAACACCCCTATATAAGAAGCTTCTGGCTTTCAATATGTCCACTGGTCCTCATTCACCCATCATGGACACCTTGAAAGCCATCTTCCTGCTGACTGCCCTCTGCACAGGGACAGGTAGGATCGGACACTTTGATTTGCTGTCATATTCTGTTTTTGTCCATTCATAGTATTTCCATCAGATTAGCCTGTGATGATATAATTCCTGGCGATTTCTGTTATGCCGGACTTTCTTGGCCTTTACCTGTAACATTGTATCAGTGGTGTGAGATATTCAGAAAGGTTTTCAGCCTTACCAACTCCATCCACCTTCCTCTCTGCCAGTTTATTTATTTTGTACTAAATCGTAAATAATTGTCGACACTTTATCTTTACTACTTCCACCATCTGAATATTCCAAGTACCACCCTTTCTATATCACTGTTAGAAATTACTGCTCCCACTGGAAGGCTATTCCAGGTATCTACTACCCTTTCTATATCACTGTTACTGCTCCCACTGGAAGGCTATTCCAGGTATCTACTACCCTTTCTATATCACTATTACTGCTCCCACTGGAAGGCTATTCCTGGTATCTACTACCCTTTCTATATCACTGTTACTGCTCACACTGGAAGGCTATTCCAGGTATCTACTGCCCTTTCTATATCACTGTTACTGCTCCCACTGGAAGGCTATTCCAGGTATCTACTACCCTTTCTATTTCACTGTTACTGCTCCCACTGGAAGGCTATTCCAGGTATCTACTACCCTTTCTATATCACTGTTACTACTCCCACTGGAAGGCTATTCCAGGTATCTACTACCCTTTCTATATCATTGTTACTGCTCCCACTGGAAGGCTATTCCAGGTATCTACTACCCTTTCTATATCACTGTTACTGCTCCCACTGGAAGGCTATTCCAGGTATCTTCTACCCTTTCTACATCACTGTTACTGCTTCCACTGGAAGGCTGTTCCATGTATCTACTACCCTTTCTATATCACTGTTATTGCTCCCACTGGAAGGCTATTCCAGGTATCTACTACCCTTTCTATATCACTGTTATTGCTCCTACTGGAAGGCTATTCCAGGTATCTACTACCCTTTCTATATTGCTGTTATTGCTCCCACTGGAAGGATATTCCCGGTCTCTACTACCCTTTCTATATCACTGTTACTGCTCCCACTGGAAGGCTATTCCAGGTATCTACTACCCTTTCTAGATCATAGTTACTGCTCCCACCAGCAGGCTGTTCCAGGTATCTACTACCCTTTCTATATCGCTGTTACTGCACCCACTGGAAGGCTATTCCAGGTATCTACTACCCTTTCTATATCACTGTTATTGCTCCCACTGGAAGGCTATTCCAGGTATCTACTACCCTTTCTATATCACTGTTATTGCTCCTACTGGAAGGCTATTCCAGGTATCTACTACCCTTTCTATATCACTGTTATTGCTCCTACTGGAAGGCTATTCCAGGTATCTACTACCCTTTCTATATCATTGTTACTGCTCCCACTGGAAGGCTATTCCAGGTATCTACTACCCTTTCTATATCACTGTTACTGCTCCCACTGGAAGGCTATTCCAGGTATCTTCTACCCTTTCTACATCACTGTTACTGCTTCCACTGGAAGGCTGTTCCAGGTATCTACTACCCTTTCTATATCACTGTTATTGCTCCCACTGGAAGGCTATTCCAGGTATCTACTACCCTTTCTATATCACTGTTATTGCTCCTACTGGAAGGCTATTCCAGGTATCTACTACCCTTTCTATATTGCTGTTATTGCTCCCACTGGAAGGCTATTCCAGGTATCTACTACCCTTTCTATATCACTGTTACAGCTCCCACTGGAAGGCTATTCCAGGTATCTACTACCCTTTCTAGATCATAGTTACTGCTCCCACCAGCAGGCTGTTCCAGGTATCTACTACCCTTTCTATATCGCTGTTACTGCACCCACTGGAAGGCTATTCCAGGTATCTACTACCCTTTCTATATCACTGTTATTGCTCCCACTGGAAGGCTATTCCAGGTATCTACTACCCTTTCTATATCACTGTTATTGCTCCTACTGGAAGGCTATTCCAGGTATCTACTACCCTTTCTATATCACTGTTATTGCTCCTACTGGAAGGCTATTCCAGGTATCTACTACCCTTTCTATATTGCTGTTATTGCTCCCACTGGAAGGCTATTCCAGGTATCTACTACCCTTTCTATATCACTGTTACTGCTCCCACTGGAAGGCTATTCCAGGTATCTACTACCCTTTCTATATCACTGTTATTGCTCCTACTGGAAGGCTATTCCAGGTATCTACTACCCTTTCTATATTGCTGTTATTGCTCCCACTGGAAGGCTATTCCAGGTATCTACTACCCTTTCTATATCAATGTTACTGCTCCCACTGGAAGGCTATTCCTGGTATCTACTACCCTTTCTATATCACTGTTACTGCTCCCACTGGAAGGCTATTCCAGGTATCTACTACCCTTTCTATATCACTGTTACTGCTCCCACTGGAAGGCTATTCCAGGTATCTACTACCCTTTCCATATCACTGTTACTGCTCCCACTGGAAGGCTATTCCAGGTATCTACTACCCTTTCTATATCACTGTTACTGCTCCCACTGGAAGGCTATTCCAGGTATCTACTACCCTTTCTATATCAATGTTACTGCTCCCACTGGAAGGCTATTCCAGGTATCTACTACCCTTTATATAGCTGTTTGCCTTGTTTGCTTCTGGACTAACTCACATTAGGCATTTTTATTTCTAGGCTTTGCATTACAGTGTTACACGTGTGAAGACCAGGCCAGTAACACCAACTGTATGAATGCGACCAACTGCCCGGCAGCCAGTACTTACTGCCAGACCTCGGTGGTTACTGGGGGAATCGGTAAGAGTCAAACATAACATAGACTTTCTTCCTTTCCTTTTCTCCCCTTTCCCTCTCCCAGAGTTAAAGTACTTTGTGTTAATCCCACAGGTAGTCTGCCTGCGCCCACCATTTACAAATCCTGTGAGTCCGAATGCAAGGCAGGCGGTTTTGATATTCTGATTGTTTCGGGTACCATGTCATGCTGCAGCACTGACCTGTGTAACAAAAGCGGGGCCACCAGCGTGAAGTCCAGCTACGCCATCCTGGCTCTGTGTCTGGGTCTCTTCTTAACGCTCATCAGAAACCCATCTCTGTGATTTACCAGAACCCAAAGATCATTCTACAATATCCAACCACAGCGGACGCCCTAATAATATTACCAGGCCTAACTGAATTCTCCTGTACCCAGAGTTGGGGCGAGATAACAACAAAATATCGGAGGAAAGGCCTGAACTGGTTAAACCTGGACGGAATGTCTAACCTTGTAATCTCAACTCCGACGTACCTGTACAAACCTAAAGACCAGTGAAAGCTAGCTGTACCCTCACGGAAAAAATAATTGGACATTAATAATATTATTTTTATACTTCTATTATTTTTTATTATTTTCTTGGCTGCATAACGTCTCCATAAGTATTACTACCCTGAGATCGGCAAACTGTCTGCAGAATTAACAATTAATATAAAGCAATTTACTGTTCTGTTAATACCTTCTTTCTGTGGGTCAATGAGTAACGCAGGGTACCTGCCTGAACTTAGCAGAACTGACAGGGCCGAGTCTTCACTCTCTGTAAATATTGAGGTATTGCATGAAAATAAAAATATCATATATGTCTATATTTATTGTCATCTTCCTGGTATTTCAAAGGACAGACAATGTTTTCAAATACTATAGTGCGCGATATGATAGCACACTGTGAAATATAACTCACAGGGACATGACTGAGTTGTGGGGTCCCTTTTCTTGACCATGAGATTGATATATTGTGTCCCCAGTCCAGCCCACTAATAAAAGAGAGACTTAATTATTTACGGCAACCACAAGTCATCAATTTAATTTGTGAGTGTGACTCACATCAACCTCAGGCAGCCCATAACAAATATGTTCTGATGGTGTGCTAAAAAAGAAGCCAAATTGTGTATGTATGTCTGTTTGGGTGCATGTGTGTGTCTGTCTCTGTGTCTGTGTTTGTAAATATGTGCATGTGTCAATGACATCATTTGGGTATATGTGTCTGTGAGTGCTGGAGATTGTGTTTGTTTAATATCCCTGAAGGCGGGTTACCAATATTTGTCATTCCAGCTGCTGTGGGTATTCAGTACACAAAACATAATAAACAAAGAAGGAAATGGGGTGTTTTGGGGAGTAATATAGATAAAAAAAAACCCACTAAGAACATCTTAATCTGGTTTATAGGGTCTGACGTTTTTTTTTTATATGGGGTACATGTGTTAATACTTAGTCAAACAATATTTCTTTATTTATGCATTACACAAATGCATACAACACTACTTAACACACATTACATGCACACATGTAACACAGTAACACACATTACATGCACACATGTAGTTACACCTGCAAACACACATACAGTACTATCAGACACACATGCTCACTCACTCACAGACACAGTGACACACTGATATTACACAAACACACGTACAGTACTATCAGACATACATGCTCACTCACTCACAGACACAGTGACACACTGATATTACACAAACACACGTACAGTACTATCAGACATACATGCTCACTCACTCACAGACACAGTGACACACTGATATTACACAAACACACGTACAGTACTATCAGACACACATGCTCACTCACTCACAGATACAGTGACACACTGATATTACACAAACACACGTACAGTACTATCAGACATACATGCTCACTCACTCACAGACACAGTGACACACTGATATTACACAAACACACATACAGTACTATCAGACATACATGCTCACTCAGACACAGTGACACACTAATATTACACAAACACATACGGTAATATCAGACATACATGCTCACTCACTCACAGACACAGTGACACACTGATATTACACAAACACACGTACAGTACTATCAGACATACATGCTCACTCACAGACACAGTGACACACTGATATTACACAAACACATACGGTACTATCAGACATACATGCTCACTCACTCACAGACACAGTGACACACTGATATTACACAAACACATACAGTACTATCAGACATACATGCTCACTCACAGACACAGTGACACACTAATATTACACAAACACATACGGTACTATCAGACATACATGCTCACTCACTCACAGACACAGTGACACACTGATATTACACAAACACAAGAATTGCAGAGAGATGTATAGATTGGATAGTTCCCCTTTAAAAAGGATAAGGGGGAAGCTCCCAATCAACCTGGTGTTTGAAATAGAACACTAATTTATGCAAATATATACCTATAGGTATGTCCAAAAAGTAAAAATAAAAAAGGTATCTATAGGGAAAGCATAGAGACACTAGATAGACATGTATCCTAACATAAACAGTGATACACTGTAACTTTATTAAACAAACTGTAGAGAGGATACAATGTGTCAGTGTCCAAGAGGTGCTTGAGCCCTAAAAATCCTGAGTGGATATATCTCAATGTCCAAATGACAAGTGAGGCATATTAAAAGCTAAAGTATAGAAATGTATTGCTATTGAGTAATCCACAAAGGAGAAAAGAAGTAAACATAATACCTTAAATTCATATAGAAGTTAGACAGGTAGAGTAGTAGATACAGTGTAGCATAGTCTGAGAAAGGACACAAACTATCCATTAATCGATAGTTTGTAGTTGCTTGTGGCAAACTTAGGAGTGATAGGATAGAGTATATACAGTGGTATAAGTAGTAAAATAAAGGACGAAATTCCTAGTAATCACCACTATTCTGAACTCCTATCAACTCCCCCCAACACCTTCATGGGTGTTCTATCCTTAATAGATCGCTATGCTCTGTCCCCTTAAACTACCATTACTAAACGAGTCCAGATTCTAGAGAGGAATAAACAATCATTTTAAACTAACGAAGAAACGAAAAAATAATAAATGAATAAGTGTCAATGAAGGATTCCCTCGTGCATCGTGATGTGCTCAGTGAGTGAGGGAAATCCACAAGAGAAACCCGACGCGCGTTTCAGAGTACAGGACTCCTTCGTCAGGGGCTGACAGCACATACAGTACTATCAGACGTACAGTACTATCAGACAGTCATGCTCACTCACTCACAGACACAGTGACACACTGATATTACACAAACACACATACAATACTATCAGACACACATGCTCACTCACACACACAGTGACACACTGATATTACACAGACACACGTACAGTACTATCAGACATACATGCTCACTCACTCACAGACACAGTGACACACTGATATTACACAGACACACGTACAGTACTATCAGACCCAAATCTTAGCACCAACCCGGAGATAGTAAGTAAAAAAACTTCTACCCCCTCGGTAGTTGCAGTTAGTGTCCCAGCAACTAAAGGACCTCATACAGTTGTCTATTAAAGATCGTTAAGTTAACTTAAATAAGCTCGGTAAGTAACATTGGAGAGGAAAAATGTAAGCGCTGTCTATACTCCAAGTGCCTAATGTAACTGAACGATACTACTAGCTGAGCGTCCCTGCGGCTGGTAAAACGGAGCGGCAAAAAATCAATCACATTTACTTAAGCTAGAAAAGTAATCTGGAGAGTAATGTAACAATTCTTTCTATCAGTCCCTTGTCTCAAACTCCATAACTAGCTATTAGATGAAAATCCACATACAGTACTATCAGACATAAATGCTCACTCAGACACAGTGACACACTGATATTACACAAACACACATACAATACTATCAAACATACATGCTCACTCAGACACAGTGACACACTGATATTACACAAACACACATACAGTACTATCAGACATACATGCTCACTCACAGACACAGTGACACACTGATATTACACAAATCCACATACAGTACTATCAGACATACATGCTCACTCACAGACACAGTGACACACTGATATTACACAGACACACGTACAGTACTATCAGACACACATGCTCACTCACACACACAGTGACACACTGATATTACACAAATCCACATACAGTACTATCAGACATACATGCTCACTCACACACACAGTGACACACTGATATTACACAGACACACGTACAGTACTATCAGACATACATGCTCACTCACAGACACAGTGACACACTGATATTACACAAACACACGTACAGTACTATCAGACATACATGCTCACTCACAGACACAGTGACACACGGATATTACACAGACACACGTACAGTACTATCAGACATACATGCTCACTCACAGACACAGTGACACACTGATATTACACAGACACACGTACAGTACTATCAGACACACATGCTCACTCACAGACACAGTGACACACTGATATTACACAGACACACGTACAGTACTATCAGACATACATGCTCACTCACAGACACAGTGACACACTGATATTACACAGACACATGTACAGTACTATCAGACACACATGCTCACTCACAGACACAGTGACACTGATATTACACAGACACACGTACAGTACTATCAGACATACATGCTCACTCACACACACAGTGACACACTGATATTACACAAATCCACATACAGTACTATCAGACATACATGCTCACTCACAGACACAGTGACACACTGATATTACACAGACACAGTACAGTACTATCAGACATACATGCTCACTCACAGACACAGTGACACACTGATATTACACAGACACACGTACAGTACTATCAGACACACATGCTCACTCACACACACAGTGACACACTGATATTACACAAATCCACATACAGTACTATCAGACATACATGCTCACTCACACACACAGTGACACACTGATATTACACAGACACACGTACAGTACTATCAGACATACATGCTCACTCACAGACACAGTGACACACTGATATTACACAAACACACGTACAGTACTATCAGACATACATGCTCACTCACAGACACAGTGACACACTGATATTACACAGACACACGTACAGTACTATCAGACATACATGCTCACTCACAGACACAGTGACACACTGATATTACACAGACACACGTACAGTACTATCAGACACACATGCTCACTCACAGACACAGTGACACACTGATATTACACAGACACACGTACAGTACTATCATACATACATGCTCACTCACAGACACAGTGACACACTGATATTACACAGACACACGTACAGTACTATCAGACACACATGCTCACTCACAGACACAGTGACACACTGATATTACACAGACACACGTACAGTACTATCAGACATACATGCTCACTCACACACACAGTGACACACTGATATTACACAGACACACATACAGTACTATCAGACATACATGCTCACTCACTGACACAGTGACACACTGATATTACACAAACACACGTACAGTACTATCAGACATACATGCTCACTCACAGACCCAGTGACACACTGATATTACACAGACACACGTACAGTACTATCAGACATACATGCTCACTCACACACACAGTGACACACTGATATTACACAGACACACATACAGTACTATCAGACATACATGCTCACTCACTGACACAGTGACACACTGATATTACACAAACACACATACAGTACTATCAGACATACATGCTCACTCACAGACACAGTGACACACTGATATTACACAAACACACATACAGTACTATCAGACATACATGCTCACTCAGACACAGTGACACACTGATATTACACAAACACACTTACAGTACTATCAGACATTCATGCTCACTCAGACACAGTGACACACTGATATTACACAAACACACGTACAGTACTATCAGACATACATGCTCACTCAGACACAGTGACACACTGATATTACACAGACACACGTACAGTACTATCAGACATGCATGCTCACTCACAGATACAGTGACACACTGATATTACACAAACACACATACAGTACTATCAGACATACATGCTCACTCACTCACAGACACAGTGACACACTGATATTACACAAACACACATACAGTACTATCAGACATACATGCTCACTCACAGACACAGTGACACTGATATTACACAAACACACATACAGTACTATCAGACATACATGCTCACTCACAGACACAGTGACACACTGATATTACACAGACACAGTACAGTACTATCAGACATACATGCTCACTCACAGATACAGTGACACACTGATATTACACAGACACACATACAGTACTATCAAACAAACATGCTCACTCACAGACACAGTGACACACTGATATTACACAAACACACGTACAGTACTATCAGACATACATGCTCACTCACAGACACAGTGACACACTGATATTACACAAACACACATACAATACTATCAGACATACATGCTCACTCACAGACACAGTGACACACTGATATTACACAGACACACGTACAGTACTATCAGACATACATGCTCACTCACTCAGAGACACAGTGACACACTGATATTACACAAACACACAATCATACACACACATTCATTTGCAGTGACACACATACAAATTAGCCTAAACGTAGTTCTGTAAATCTCCATATGTGCAATAGTGCAGATTATACTGTGTGGCACTGTGTGTAAATTAGTGGTTAGTGCCACGTGTTAGTGTGTGTTAGTGTGTGCATATTCTTCCTGTGTGGCACTGTGTGTAAATTAGTGGATAGTGCCACGTGTTAGCGTGTGTTAGTGTGTGCATATTCTTCCTGTGTTGCACTGTGTGTAAATTAGTGGATAGTGCCACGTGTTAGCGTGTGTTAGTGTGTGCATATTCTTCCTGTGTGGCACTGTGTGTAAATTAGTGGATAGTGAGTGTGTGCATATTCTTCCTGTGTGGCATTGTAGGTACATTTTCAGACAAACTGTGTAAGTTAGTGGATATCACTATGAATAAAAAGACGTAGAGGTTGGTTTTCTCGTGCTTTTTATATCCGTTGCAGTTCTGCCAGCACCGGGTATAAACTGGTTTTCTATTCACCATTCATGTTATTAATATAAATACAGCTTTACTTACTTTTAATACACTTAGGATAAATTGCATTATTTATATCACAATGAGCTTATCAAATGGACGTGCATTCACCAATAGGCTTTCTTTTGTACATCATCAGTGAAATAAAAAATATAAAAACATAAAAAATACAGCACGTTGGCCATCTTGTCCGAATTATAAAAACACTTTGTAATTCATTGCTATTCAATGTTTAGTACATGAGGCCCATGTGTGCTATTTGTATTGGCACGGCTGCACTCTGATCTCTGGGAGTAACTCATTAGTTGGCATGGCTTTTATTTATTCATTGTATATGGCCATTTTTATTATTTTATCGTAGATGGGTTAGGTTGGGATTTTGTTTGGCCATCCTCAGTCAAGACATTACAAATATTTGTAAGGTTTCCAATTTGACCAATTGCTTCATTCCCCCTATTAAAGGTCAGGGAGCAGATTAAGAAATGTGTTTCATTTAAAATGAGGGGTGAATTTTAGGTGAACTTGATTGGTCGCTTGGAGCCCGTTGGTCACCTGGGGGAATGTTTAATTACTTTGCACCAGGGGGACTGGGTATCCCTTGATTGTTTATTTGATAAGCAGGGTAGGGGATTATTTTTTAATATGACCAGTGGGATAATTGGGTACTTTGAAAAATTCTGAGTATTAGGGTTAAGGTATGCCCAATATAGAAGCCTCGATATAATATTTTTGGATACATCTTTTAAATTATTTTTAAAAATTTGGATAGACATTTAAAAGTATTTCATATTTTGAAAATGATTTTAACATTTTCAAAATTTTATTTTTTTATTATATATATATGATGCTTTTATGATATTTACTTATCTAAAAAATATATCTTTTAAAAGTTTATCCAAAAATATAAAACTGGGGGCATGAAAGGGCTAACGGACTTGGGGACCCCCTAGGCCAGGGCTGAGTACAGAGAACAATCCCAGTGCCCCTACCAGGTATTTTGTTCTCTCTACCCCCCGTGCACATGGGATGGTAGGTGGGTCAGCCTCCAGATCTGCTTAATATTGTGATGCCAAAGACCCCAATCATTTATTCTTTTCATTATGTATTTGTTAAATTCTCAGGAACACGAGGAACACAAGCATAAATAAAAAGAATAAAAAAGTGGTATCCTACTTACAATATCCAGAGCATGACTTGCTCTGGTATGGAGAGTGTTCGTGGTATTATCCCCACCCAGGATATGCAGGATACACCAGTAGCTCAATTAATTGTGAGTGCGCACTTTACCCACTTTACCTAACATTAAATATTGCTGCTACATATTGCGCTATTTGTGTATATCTTTTCTGTTTTTTTTCAAAATACTTTGAAGTCACAGATGTCATCAGATATATAAGTAAATATACCTCTGTTGTTTGCACTTTTTATTTGAAAGTAGGGCTTAAATATCTGTTTAACCTGTGAGCACTGATCTCTACTGTGGCACAGAAAGGGTTAATCAGACTATATCAAAGATGGACGGTCCCATTTGGGAGAGGATTTTCTCCAGAAAACATTTTTTTCTTTCAAGTATCGATAATCTCCACACCGCTAGTAAAACGGTGATGGTGTTACGATCCACATGGTTTCCTATTGAGTGTTTTTTATTTTATTTATTTCGTACATTTTATTTTTTGGTTTTCTGTCTTAGTCAGCCAGACATCCATGTGCAGATAGATTTTCTCGTCCGATAAACTCTGAGCAAGCTGGGGGCAGAACATGTTCCTTTTAAAACACAACATTCAAACACTACTTTCAAAATTAAAATTGCTTCTACCAAAGAAGCTACGAAGGTTCTAATGGTGTGGTTGTCACTACTTGATAACCTGTATAACCTGACCAGCAATGCACGGTGTTTGTTAAATCCCCGATTGTCAAGTCACAAACAACTGGTCAACATTAGTAACAAGGTAACAGCTAATGGTCGGCCTCTCCCGGCCATTCATTGGTAACGAGGGAGGAACTGGAGAAACAGGTCTTCAACAACAAATAACTTTTCCAGCAAACTCGTGATAAGTAAACAAGCCTTTTGTAAAGCAGCCCAAGTGACTTTTAGCCTAATGGACTGAGGGAAGTAAAATCCCTGTTACTAAAATAAAGTAACCCTGGCACCTCTAACACGAGGTGGCCCTGGTATTCTAACATAGATGGAATTGCGGCAGTGATTTTATGTCAAAGTAGCTCAGCCGAATTGTAACTGGATTCCCTTTACAGAAATCAATGCCTCTAATGTAAAAGCAGTGGGGAGGGATTTAGGGTTGGGATACCATTATAGGGTAAAGAAGGGTAACATTAGGGTGAGTTAAGATCAGGGATCTTTCAGACTCAGTTAGTTAATTAATTATAACCAGTTAAAACTTACAAGAAAATTACGTTTACTAATGTCCATATCTAATCAGTTACATTCTGAGCGAGTTGAAAGCCCCCCATACAGTGGCGTACACATGACCTATGGGGCCCCGGTGCGAAAATTGATCCGTGGGCCCCCCCCGCACGCTTACTCTGCGCAGGCCGGGGCCGCAACAAATGGCGGCGGGCACCTGGTCGCAGGGGTTGCAGGGTTGCGACCCCTGCGACCGCGGTATGTACACCAGTGCATGAAGATGCACACACACTTAAAGGACCACTACAGACACCCAGATCACATCAGCTCAATGAAGTGGTCTGGGTGTCAGGTCCCTCTAGTTTTAACCCTGCAGCTAAAAGCATAGCAGTTTCAGAGAAACTGCTATGTTTCACTGAGGGTTAATCCAGCCTCTAGCGGCTGCGTACATACCGGGTCGCAGGGGCTGCTGGGCCCCCTGGTGGGCCGGGCCCGGTCGCAGCCATGACCCCTGCGAGCCCTGCGACCCTGGTATGTACGCAACTGACCCCATAGAGATACTGATACCGGAGAAACTGACGGAAGCAAAGCACAGAGAGATGGACACAGGTTTCTTCAGGAAGGAAGAGATTCTTTATTGGATCACCGATCGGGACTCAGAGGGACTAATGTCACCAAAATACAGCAAGTTCTGAGCCCCGGACAATAGTGCAGGCTCCTTATATAGGCACATAACTCCTCCCATATTAAGCTCCACCCGCACATTCTCTTGACCAATCAATACAAATAAGAATTAACTTCCTGCTTGACCGCATGGCTTGTCCAGCACAATGGAGGAGGGGAATACTACATCCTGTATTCTTGCACATGCTCCGTACACTACTGATCGTATCTTGCCTCGTGCAACCAACTGATCGATACGTCAGCATATGCACGTACACATGCCACGTGGTAATCTCGGCCTACTAAATTTATTTTTACCGAGATTCCACCACATTCCCCCCTTTGATGCCTCTTGATATTTCACAATTACTTGAGGCATCATTTAACCTTGGTTTGCATACACCGCAAGTTACCTTGAACCAGACCAGACTTATCTTATGATGTGAATCTTCAACACTCATCTTCCTGCATTGGTTCTCCCTGATCTAGAGCCTTATATTTATAAATTGCCATTATCTGTGCAGCAGCCTTCCTCTCTGCTATATTTTCTATCAGGCTTTGCACAGACCTAACTACTAAGGGTATAAGGCACGGCAGGAGTAGACACAACATTAAAATCAGTAGGACTCCACCTACCACTGCCTTAAGCCCTCCAAACCACTCATACCAGCTACCAAACCAACTACTTGGATTGTACCCTTTCCATACCTGAGTAGGCACATGCGCTAGTTTAACCATATGGCTAGTAAGCTCAGCTATTGCTTGCCCTTCATCATCTATTTGAAGACAGCAATTGCTCAGGTTAAACTTCCCACATACACCTCCCTCTACTGCCAAAAGGTAATCCAACGCTAATCTATTTTGGTAGACTGCTGTCCTCATCCTGGTATTGTGCTTCGCTAGAAGATTGAGCGCTTGTGATGTCTCGTTAGTAATGATCTCAACCACTGCCTGTAATCTTATAATACGGTTGAGCATATATATAGGGGTTCTATAACCAAAGGTACCATCCTCTGCCCACGTGGCTGGCCCATAGTAATCTATAATACGCTGGGGAGGCCATTCATTATCTTCCCAGGTACCTATCTCTATGGGTCCCCTTTTCTTCCTATGATTCACATCATACACTTTAACACCTAAAGTCTCACCTGTTTCGATAGGTAACAAGAAGAAGGATGGTTTGAGCATACCCAACACACATGCCCCTTCCCAGTCCTGTGGCAACTCCGAATAGGCTTTCTTACCACAGATCCAGTACAAATTTGCTGGGGCTCTCCAGTTAGATGTGGTGGATAAATCAAACCACACATCCTTTAAATTGGCGTATCTAGCAAACGGGTTAGATGGTTCTGAGACATTTGAAGCCGACCACCAAGTTGTATTCTTTGTATCATCATCATAAGCTTTTTGCCCTAGACAAGTTAATTCTCCTACAGAAGTATTATACATCATTCCTTTCCTTGCTATGCAAACATAACCTATGATGGAGGTCTTTAATCTCCACTCAGATTTACCTCTAACACTCATATGATAATCGGCTTGTGTAGATATTAATTGGTCAACTGCCTCAGAACCGGACATTACCTCCTTTGCTTCCCAAGGCCATTGGTCTCCCATGTTAGTACCTCCACACACATAGCAGTTGGTAACATTAAGACTACCGGCAATACTTTCGGCTAAATCTATGAACAGGTTTTTAGCATTATGGGGGATCTTATTATCTATGCTCATCTCTTCATAAAAGGAGTGGTATACTTGATGAGTTTGGGAGGTTACCGTATCAGTCTCTATCCCTATAAACAATATTGTCCCAGGATCTAAACCCGTCCCATATATTTGAAACCCAAATAAATTACCATATTTGTCTAAGAACCTGTCGGGGTTATTTATAAGTATATGGATTGGATTGCATTCCATAGACTTACAATATGGACTGGTAGGCAACTTAGTCACAATCATGTCCTTGTCTGCTGTCTGTCCCCAAGTTGCCCACCCCACACAAGACCAATATGGGCAAAAGTTATAATCTCTATTTGGGCATCTAGGACTCACATATTTATTTTTACTACTGGGACAAATATATTTATCGTTAGACCCATACGTTCTCTCCCATCTAAGATCCCCACATATATTCCACGGCTTTCTACCACTTGATATCGCCTTACACGCATCAAATAGCAGAACACCTGAAGAATATACAGATTCTAATACTGTCTTGTTAATTAGGGTCCCCTGAGGATCTCCATTCCTGAGAGTCAACCAAATTGTACGGGGTTGATACTCTGGACTGAAGCACTTAGGTTCTCCTACTCCTAAATGGCACACACTATATTCTATATTTAAGTATCTACATCTTGATACATCTCCTTTACATTCATATTGCGAATGCCAAATTAGGGTCTGGGATATATGGTTACCTGTTCTTGTAGTCTTAATTCATACCTCACAGCTAGGAGTGTCGGTACCTCTACCTTCCTGAATATAAAAATACACATAAATAAACATTATTATAAGCACATCTTTCGTCGTCATCCTCAGTCTTCGTCCGTGCGAAGGCACCTCAGCTTCCAGGATGTAAGGGCTGCAGGGAATGGAGTTCTGCTCGTCTTCACAGGGGTCCCTTCGAGACTTTCCTGACTTATCTACTCGTTGGTGGGTGGACAGGCTTTATTAAGGCCTTCCCACTCACTTACCAAATCTCTGAAACAATAAAATTTGTAATCCACAAGGTTCCTCGTCACTCCGACTGAGTCGTGCGTTTTAACCGGATCTTGCAGGGATTCTCTGGATCTGTTGTAACTTGCAAAGAATCGACTGCTGCTGGTTTAACCCTGGAGTGATGTATCCACGGAGTCACTTCGGCTACTTTTATCGCTGTAGGGGTAGACAAAAGAACAACATAAGGACCTCTCCACTTGGGCCCTAACGGTACATTATTCCACTCTTTTATCCACACTTGGTCTCCTGGGTGATAACTATGAACTGGGGGATAAAAATTCACAGGTAATCTATCTTGTACCCATTTCTGTACCTCCTCCATAGTCTTACCCAACTCTACAACCTGCTGCCGGGTAATTCCTTCTCCCAACTGACTCAAATCCCCCCTTAAGTTACCAAGTACGGGAGGTGGTCGCCCATACATGATTTCAAAAGGAGAGAGGCCCATCCTTCTGGTAGGTGTACTGCGGATTCGCAATAGAGCTATGGGCAAGAGAACGTTCCACTTAAGTTGGGTTTCCTGACACATTTTAGCCAACTGATTCTTAATAGTTCTATTCATTCTCTCTACCTTACCAGAACTCTGGGGTCTATATGCCGTATGAAGCCTCCACTTTATACCAAGCATATGAGTCAGTTGTTGTAGGCACTGATGAACAAAAGCTGGACCATTGTCCGATCCTATAGAGCAGGGTAGTCCATATCGGGGTATTATTTCTCGTAGCAGGAATCTCACAACTTCTCCTGCTTTCTCTGTACGAGTAGGACATGCTTCTACCCAGCCTGAATAGGTACACACAACTACCAGCAGGTAACGATGTCCACCCGATTTAGGCATCACTGTATAGTCAATTTGTAAATCGGACATGGGGAGTCCCCCCATAAACTGGACTCCTGGTGGCTTTAATGGTCCTTCTCTTGCATTATTTTTAGCACACGTTACACATCTTCGTACAATGGCCTGAGTCAAGTTGGACAATCTTGGTATGTAGAAATGTTTTCTGAGAGATTCTTCTGTGCTGTCTCTCCCAGAATGTGTCCCGTTGTGATAGTTTTGGACAATTTCTACCACTAGTGATGCTGGAATGACTATTCTTCCATCTTCTAACTTATACCATTTGTTCTCCAAATACTTTCCAGGTTCAGTCTTTAACCACTCCTCTTCTTGAGCTGTATAAACTGGAGTCCATAGAGACAGTGGAGTTGGTATAAGAGCAGCTATATGCCCCACATACTCCTGTCTTCCCGATTCAGCGGCACGCTTAGCTGAACTATCTGCCATCCGATTTCCTTTGGTTACATCACCATCTCCTCTCAGATGCGCTCGACAATGAATAATACCGACTTCTTTCGGCTCCCACACTGCTTCCAATAGTTGTAGGATTTCAGCTGCGTACTTGATTTCTTTGCCTTCTGAATTCAATAGTCCTCTTTCTTTATACAAAGCTCCGTGGGCATGAGTGGTTAAAAACGCATACTTGGAGTCCGTGTAGATGTTCACTCTTAAACCTTCAGCCAATTTTAACGCTCGTGTCAGTGCCATCAATTCTGCCTTTTGTGCTGATGTTCCTTTTGCCAGTGGCCGAGCTTCTATCACCTTGTCTATCGTTGTTACTGCATATCCTGCATAGCGGATCCCTTCTTTCACATAACTACTGCCGTCGGTGTAATATTGAACATCGGGGTTCTGGATGGGAAAATCACGAAGATCTGGTCTACTTGAAAATACTTCATCCATTACTTCCAAACAATCATGTTGACTTTCAGTAGGTTGTGGCAAAAGGGTAGCTGGATTTAAGGTGTTTACAGTCTCTAAATGCACTCTTGGGTTTTCACACAACATTGCCTGATACTTAGTCATACGGCTGTTACTAAACCAATGATTTCCTTTGTAATCCAACAACGTCTGTACTGCATGTGGAACTCGTACATAAAGTTCTTGACCCAGAGTGAGTTTATCGGCTTCAGCTACTAGCAGGGCGGCTGCAGCTACGGCTCTTAGACAAGGTGGAAGTCCGCTGGCCACTGCATCCAGTTGCTTAGACATATAGGCAACAGGTCTTTGCCATGATCCCAAGTACTGTGTCAATACTCCCACAGCCATTCTTCTTTGCTCATGTACATACAGGTAGAATGGTCGTGTGTGATCAGGTAGACCTAATGCTGGGGCACTCATCAAAGCCTTCTTCACATCTTCAAATGCCGTTTGCTGTTCCTGAGTCCATAAGAAGGGGTCGTGCTCTGTACCTTTAATAGCTGCATACAGAGGTTTTGCCAGTATTGCGTAGCTGGGAATCCATATCCTACAGAAGCCTGCTGCCCCCAAGAATTCTCACACTTGTCTTCTATTCTTGGGTATCGGTATTTGGCACACAGCTTCTTTTCTCTCTGGCCCCATAATTCTTTGACCTTCAGAGATATGGAATCCCAGATATTTGACAGTTGGCAAACACAACTGAGCCTTCTTTCTGGACACCTTGTATCCTGCCTTCCAGAGAATGTGTAGTAGATCGTGCGTTGCTTGCTGACATATTTCCTTTGTAACTGCTGCTATCAACAAGTCATCTACATATTGTAACAATACACACTCTCCTGGGATAGACTCGAAATCCAATAGATCTTGACTTAGAGCTGAACCAAATAGGGTAGGTGAATTTTTAAACCCTTGGGGCAGTCTTGTCCAAGTCATTTGGCGTTTTGAGCCCGTTACAGCGTTTTCCCATTGGAAAGCGAAGATACATTGGCTTTCTGCGGCAATTCGGAGGCAAAAGAAGGCATCTTTGAGATCTAAGACTGTAAAGTAAGTAGCCCCGCCCGGAATTAAAGCAAGCAGGTTATATGGATTGGGCACAACTGGATGTATACTAACAACCGCATCATTGACTGCTCTCAAGTCCTGCACAGGTCGATACTCATCTGTACCGGGCTTTTGAACAGGCAGCAATGGGGTGTTCCAGGGGGAAGTACAGAATTTTAGGATACCATACCGTATGAACTTATCCAGATAGGATTGGATGTTCTTCTTAGCCTTCTGCGGGATGTGATATTGTCTTAGGCTCACTGGATAAACCCCAAGTTTTAGTTCGATTTTAATAGGTGGAATATTGCGGGCCAGTCCTGGTGGGTTGTTCTCTGCCCAAACTCCTGGTATGTTGAATAAGGATTCATCACTCCTAGGGTTTTGGCTAGTCAACGCTGTATAAAGTCGCCACTCTTCTTCCTTTGGTACGGATAATGTCATAATACCTGAAGGTCCATTAAACTTTAAAGATGTTGTTCCATTTGGGAGGAACGTAATCTGCGCTTGTAATTTAGATAGCATATCACGTCCCAGCAATTGGACTGGACTGGATGTTTTACTACGTGGCCTCCCAATGTACAGAGTCGACTTTTAAGAACCGGTTTTTCAGCACTTCTCCCAGTTGCTCCTATTACAGTAATAGTTCTTCCAGATGGAGGAGCAACTAGATTAGTCACCACCGAGTGTTCAGCACCAGTGTCGATCATGAACGCACTCCTTTTTCCCCCTATTGATACATCGACCATAGGCTCCGCTCGACCAAGGGGGATGGAGCCCGGTCGGTATCAATAGTCCTCCATGACCGTGTCAGCCAATCCTACAAAGTCCCTACCTTCTCTATCGCGGGACCTTTGCGCTGCTGGAAAATACCTATCTTCCCTAACACTTCCTCTGTTCCCATTGCTCCCTCTATTACCATTACTCCCTCCGGGGCCTCCTCTACCTCTCGCTCTGCCTCTAAAGTTTCCGTAACCTGCCCTGGGTCTGTCTCTCTCATACTGTTCTCTTCGCGGACATTCGTTCCTCCAATGCCCTTCTTCCCTACAGTATGCGCACTGATTTCTACTCAGAGGTTCCTCATTCCACTTACTATCGCCTCTATCTGGGCCCCGTCTATCTACGCCTGCGATCGCTACCGCTAGCATATCTGCCTTTCTACGCATCTTGCGCTTCCTCTTTCTTACTTTCTGTTTCCCTATTCATGTATACTTTATTCGCTACCTCCATTAGTTGGGTGATAGACATACCTGCAAACCCTTCTAACTTCTGTAGCTTGCGCTTAATATCTCCGTAGGCTTGGCTGACAAAGGCGGAGTTCACCATTCGGGAGTTATCAGCGTCTTCCGGATTAAAGGGGGTATACAAGCGGTATGCCTCCAATAATCGGTCATAAAAGACACTGGGCGCTTCATCACTTTTCTGAATCACCTCAACTGTCTTCGACATATTGATAGCTTTCTTCCCTCCGGCTTTCATGCCAGCAATTATAGCGTCTCTATAGGCTCTGAGTTGAACCATATCTGCGCCATTTACATTCCAGTCGGGATCGGTGTTAGGGTAATGTGTTGCGGCCCATGCTGCCGGATTGGCTTGATTCAAAGCACGGGCTCTATCCTCTAGCACTTTAATGGCCGCTTGATTAATCCTTGTCCTTTCCTCATTATTAAACAAAGTAATCAATAACTGCTGGCAATCATCCCATGTCGGGTTATGTGTCTGCACTATCGAGGTGAACAGATCAGTCATAGCTTGTGGTTTCTCAGTGTACGAGGAGTTGTGGGTCTTCCAATTCAAGAGATCGGTAGTCGTGAACGGGACATATACGAAGACTGGGTCAGCATGTGCCATTTGACCTGCGGCATCGATATAGGCTGACCCAGGATTCAGACGAAGAGGCATCTGATAATGTTTTAATTGTTGGGTACCGGTCAGTTGTCGGGTTAGTATAGGGCTACGTGGAGGGGCGTCAGTTAGAGGTTCCGGTCGGGGGGTAATAAAGCATGAGGATGTGGGAGCTTGGTTTTGGGAAAAGTTAGTGAATAGAACACTTCGAGCCGAGCTAGAAGAAGCTTGACCGGAAGTCTGAAGTGGCGCCAAATCAGGATATTCAGATCTAATTGGGGTTGGTTCTGGTTCCGGAAGGGGAGATTTAGTACGAGAGGGGGTGGATTCTGTACTGGAGGAGGAAGCGGAAGTGGATGGGGGCAATGGGGGAAGGGGTGCAGAACTTCCTGCATTCGCGTCACTTCCTCTTAAAGGAAAGTAAGGGGGCGGCAAAGGGATCTCGGACTCAGGGGGCGTGTCCAAAATGGGCCTAACACCAGTCCTAGTGGACAAACAAGTCCTGGCCACCATGAGGCGACATTGCTCCTCGTGGCATATCTGAATCCATTTTGGCGAGTCGTTTACGGCCTGTCTCCAACAATCAATATAAGGAAACTGCCCGTAAAGTTCAGGCCTACCTGATACAGCCACGTGTACGCGATGTACCAGAGTTGGATCCAAACTGCCACGTGGCGGCCATGCCGCAACCAAAGTAGGCCACTCCCTAGTGCACAAAGTGACCAAACGTACAGGAGACATTTTAACCCCAAAATCACATGTTTTGAATCCCTTTTTAAAATGCTTCACCATACAACCTAAGGGATCCGGAATCGTTGACTCCGACGCACCCATACTTATCAATGGAGCGTCGTTGACAACGAATACTATGCACGCGTTCTATTCAACAGTCACACCCGTTTCCTCTGGCAACAGCACCACGTGGTACGGTTACCAAGTGAAACGTACACAATAACACAATAAACACTCAGGGAATTCCCGTACACACACAGCTGTTACACCAGTCACTAAATAATCAATATTATGCCCTTTGGCGAAACTATGCAGTCACCCACGCTATAATTCTCTATATATGAATTACCCGTCTATAACATACCCCAGTAACATCGTCTTTTACAAATAGCGGTTACAGTACGGTTAGCATAGGTCAAAGCACAATTTAAGGTCACAATACAATTATTAGTGGTTATGGTGTTAAACATGCAATAGACGACAATGATTAGTACTTATATACAGTATCAGTAAATATACAGGGTTATGGTACCGTGCACTATGATACAGCAACACACTATTAACACTCTCGCTAGACGGCTGAGCTCGCGCTATCTAACAAGATATACACTTTACTAAACAATCTTTAACACATTTACAATCCCAACTAAACTATTGGCCAGTACCTTGAATGGACTACCTAAAACTATATACATCCGTTTTGGTTAGCCACACTGCCCAAGCACCACATATAGCGAGCTAGAGGACCGAATTTACACAGACGCCTCTTAGTCGATTACTATCAAAAATCTAGTGGGTTCCAAATTTACACGCCTTCCCACTTAGCCAAGATAGGTTGAGAGCTAGCGAACCGAATTTACACAGACGCCGCTTAGTCTCCCGGTCCCTCCGACCTAGCGAACAAAAATATACACCCTAGAACGCTAGTCTAGACAAGACACCGGTGTCCGGCTAGGGCTATTTACACCAGAACCCCGCCTGACTAACCAAATCAAACGGTCTTACTAAAGAGCGTTCGATTGAGCGGTGCGCCTTCGCTCCTTCCCTCCGACAGAGGGGGCAGATTCCATACACAGATTTAAACCCCTTTTGGGCCTACCGCACAATCGGTATACCCCTAGTGGGTCTGCCGTCTAAAACAGCAGTTGTCTTACCTCCTCGTTCCTGAACCTGAGTTCACACTCATCGACGGGGACACCCCAGCACTTCTTACGTAGAGGCCGATGATCTCCTGGACAACAGACCAGTGGCGCCGAGACGAAGGGAGGTCCACGCAGAAGTTCAGGGGTGCAGCCGTAGAGAACGTGGGCAAAGATAGACCGTCTCAAGCCTCTGCCTCTCAGCTACCGTTGAACGATGAGCTTCCCGGCCAATGCACCAAATGATACCGGAGAAACTGACGGAAGCAAAGCACAGAGAGATGGACACAGGTTTCTTCAGGAAGGAAGAGATTCTTTATTGGATCACCGATCGGGACTCAGAGGGACTAATGTCACCAAAATACAGCAAGTTCTGAGCCCCGGACAATAGTGCAGGCTCCTTATATAGGCACATAACTCCTCCCATATTAAGCTCCACCCGCACATTCTCTTGACCAATCAATACAAATAAGAATTAACTTCCTGCTTGACCGCATGGCTTGTCCAGCACAATGGAGGAGGGGAATACTACATCCTGTATTCTTGCACATGCTCCGTACACTACTGATCGTATCTTGCCTCGTGCAACCAACTGATCGATACGTCAGCATATGCACGTACACATGCCACGTGGTAATCTCGGCCTACTAAATTTATTTTTACCGAGATTCCACCACAATACATAGAACTTGTAATGAGATTTTGTATTTATTAGACAAACTCATGCAATGGACGGACATGTGCCTTTTGATTTGTGATTCAGAGATCTGTCTGGGGCTCCAAAAAAAAGACGATGTTACATAAACACTACATGTTACATAGAAGCATAGAATGTGAAAGGCAGATAAGAACCATTTGGCCCATCTAGTCTGCCCAGTTTTCTAAATACTTTCATTAGTCCCTGGACTTATTTTATAGTTAGGATAGCCGTATGCCTATCCCACGCATGATTAATCCCTTAAGGACCAAACTTCTGGAATAACAGGGAATCATGACATGTCACACAGTTCATGTGTCCTTAATGGGTTAAACTCCCTCACTGTGTTAACCTCTACCACTTTAGCTGGAAGGCTATTCCATGCATCCACTACCCTCTCAGTAAAGTAATACTTCCTGATATTATTTTTAAACCTTTGCCCATCTAATGTAAGACACATGCTATAACCTGGTGGGGGGATGGTAACGGGGCTAGGGGCGCACTTTATTCTATGAAAATGAAATGTTGATTTTATCCACAGATCAGGTGGGAAGTAGAGGGGAATATATTTATATATTTAATATTCTCGCAGTATGTCAGCTTGGGAAGTCTAAGACAGAGAGCACAGTCCACCGGTCTATGTACAAACCAAGCCAGTGCCGTGCTAGCCATTCCTGCCTGTTACCTTCTCCGTGCCGCCCATCACCCCATTACCATCCTCCCATCATGGTTACTACATGTGTTTTATGTGCCCTGCTAGAAATGTCACCATTCTGTAAACGGCAATAAACTATTTTAAGTTACATGTATCTTCCAAACAACATTTTATTTCTGATTCTTTGAACAGAGTTGCAGCTGGACGCTGTGTCCTGGTTTAACTGCTCACTGTATTTATCAAGCTGCGGCCAACGTCCCAGTCCGGTAAAACCTGCGTCTCTTTGGGGCTTCGGTGCAGTGAGAGCATGGGCATCTCTGACGTCAATCTCACTTAGAGGTATTTACTAAACTCTCAATTAGAAATTGCAAATTCAGAGAAACGCTCTCAGGGTCAGAGATAGTTAACTAAATTCACGAGCCACCGAAATCCTCAGAAAAAAACAGTTTTCAATCAATCTCTGTATATCTCATTGATTAAACATATAATTGACACAGGACCCCCTCCTTTTAAGTGCTTACATACCATTATTTCTGCAAGTATTTTACACTAAATTCTCGGGATTATGCCATGCAAATCTAATGCTCCTGCCTCTGTATAACATGCCATGCAAATCTAACGCTCCTACCTCTGTATAACATGCCATGCAAATCTAACGCTCCTACCTCTGTATAACATGCCATGCAAATCTAACGCTCCTGCCTCTGTATTACAAGCTATGCAAATCTAACGCTCCTACCTCTGTATAACATGCCATGCAAATCTAACGCTCCTACCTCTGTATAACATGCCATGCAAATCTAACGCTCCTACCTCTGTATAACATGCCATGCAAATCTAACGCTCCTACCTCTGTATAACATGCCATGCAAATCTAACGCTCCTGCCTCTGTATTACAAGCTATGCAAATCTAACGCTCCTACCTCTGTATAACATGCCATGCAAATCTAATGCTCCTACCTCTGTATAACATGTATAGCATGAGTGCATAGTGCATCAGGCTCTAAAACACAGACAGCATGCACATAGCTCTGTAGGCAGCCATCTCTGTATAACGCATCATGGATCTCCAGGACTGCTACCTCTCTATATCACAACATGGATATTCAATTCTGTACTGCTTTCTTTGTATAACTTCCATGTCCAGTGCTGCTACCTCTGTATAACACTCCATGCATTGCCGGTGCTGCTACCTCTGTATAACACTCCATGCATGGCCTGTGCTGCCACCTCTGTATAACACTCCATGCATGGCCTGTGCTGCCACCTCTGCATAACACTCCATGCATGGCTGGGGCTGCTACCTCTGCATAACACTCCATGCATGGCTGGGGCTGCTACCTCTGTATAACACTCCATGCATGGCCTGTGCTGCCACCTCTGCATAACACTCCATGCATGGCTGGGGCTGCTACCTCTGTATAACACTCCATGCATGGCCTGTGCTGCCACCTCTGCATAACACTCCATGCTTGGCTGGGGCTGCTACCTCTGTATAACAATCCATGCATGGCTGGGGCTGCTACCTCTGTATAAATTAAAATGTTATGAACGGTTTATTTACTAAACAGTGGATTGAAAACCAAAAAAAAAAAAAAAAAAAAAAAAAAAAAATTCTCGGGATTAATTTTAAGGTTAAAGCGTCTCTGTCACCGCTACGCCCCCAGAAAGCTAAAATCTTTATGAAATATTCACTTTTCACTGGAATTCCAATGCAGTCTAAATACACACTGTGATTGTGATTATAATTTCACACTAGTGATAGCGGTAGAGACAATGTAAATGTATCCATATCCTATATATTGGATCTATATTCTCCTCCTCCGTGTTTATCCAGATTCTGACCCCCACTGTATGATGACCACTGTATGATTATTGATGCTATTACTAAGATGTATTGAAATTAAACAGTTATTACCTTTGTTCTTATATTTCCCTACCTATGTTTTGTATGAAATGTTTTTAGCAGACGAAAGTCCTATCTTACAAAGACTCTGACTTACATAACGTTGTGGACGATTCTGCTCTATTTCAATATGGCTTTACACATACTTCCGGGATGTTTTGTCCGTGAGAAGATGTGGACGGCTATTCCGCTATGCCGTCATGATGTAATGACGCCAATTGCCGTCATCGAACCGAACGGAAGTGACTATGGAATACGAAAACGGTGTGAGATTCAATCTCCGGATGGACGGAATAAAAGCCACAGCATACACTTTGAAAAAGACCGATCCAGGTTGAAACTCGTCAGTGTTTGTGGACTATTATTTGTTTTTATTATTTGTTTTAAGTAACGTTTCTTCACTTCTACCCTATTGGATATCCTCGTATTTATGTGGTACCAGGAAGGAGGATCCCAAGGAGTGGAGTTTACAGCCAGAATTGGCACATTATTCAACTGCCTACAAAGCCAGAGGCTGCTTGTTGTGGCTCTGGAAAGTGTGAGTGATCCATGAGCTCTTTAACTGATCAATATTTGCTGCTATACAGTATTACGCTATGATTGTTTTTATACTGTTTTTACAGAAAGATCTAGAGGCTGTACACTCATACTAATAAGTATTTATCATCGTGTGCTGTTTATCACTCTCCCACTGTCAGGTTACCTGTAGTCTCTACCCCTGAGACGGGTAGAGACTTAGACGTTTTTCCATCCAGACGGCATGATTCTCCCGTTCCTCGCGGTCCCCTCGCGCATGTAAACGCATTTGCACTTTAAGCGCCAATCCACCTTTATTTTATCCTTTCTTGGATTTAATATTGTATATCAGAGAAAATGCAATGTCTGTGGGGGATCCCTTGGTCTCAAAGTATCGTCCATAGACTTCAGCCAGGAGCTAAGGAGGACTGACAGGGTGGCAGGGAGACCATGGAGTGTACACAAGGGTCTGGATTAGGTAAGAAAAACTCCCGTTCTCCCTGGACCACTGGACTCCCAGCAGATCAGTCACCGTTATTTTGCTAAATGTCTTTTAGGTGCTTTTTGACAGCCTCTCAAAGGGTGATACAGGAATAGGGTTACTTGTAGAATAACAGATTATCTGATGATGCGTCCCCAGTTGATCTCATTAAACAAATACATCTAGTCCTTCGAGAATTTTTTTTTTTTTTATTCTTTATTTGTATTACCCATAAAGAGCACGTCAGCTGAAACATAAGAAGAAAAGTGAGAGTCTCCCAGGATTCAATACATTTGTTAAAACCATAAAATAAGTGTTTTATATATATAATAAATATTTTAAACATCAGTGGGTGAGTCTCACAGTGAGTTAGGTAGTATCTATAAAAGTTCACCTGTCAAAACCTTTATCAATAAACTTGGTCTCTAAAATGTGTAATTAACAATTCAAACAAGAAACTGTAAAATAATAAAACTGTAAGAGAAATAGAGTAGATTTTTAAAGAAAAATTCTGTGTTACCACACATATATACCTCCCAGATCTCATAGAACCCACTCAGGATCGATTAGAGATATTCATTCCATGCTTCCCAAACTTTGCTTTGAAAAAGGTAGGTACTGTGTGTCTTTAGCCATGATATCGTTATCTTCTATTTTTGCTAGAATGTTTTGTAAATATGGTCCTTCCAATTTTTTGCCAAGCTGCAGCTAGAACCCTCTTGGACAATTCTGTTTAGTAGTTTTTTGCAAATGTTTTGGCATACCCACAATTGGACATAAAAGTAAGAATGTCCATGGAGATAATTCTATAGATCTCTTCTCTTACATTTCCAATTGATCTGTAGTTTGGGACAATCCCACCATGTATGTAAGTAGGTCCCCTTGTGTCCTCCTAATCGCCAGCAGAGATCAGACGGGTTACGTCCAATTTTGTATAAAAAGACAGGGGTAATATGCCAGTGAAACTTGACTGTGTACGCCTGTTCCTGTGAGAGGACACATATGGATATCTTGGAGGCAGCTTCCCAAATTCATTCCCATTCACCCCCCGCTTACTGAACAGATTCTACTAATGATGCATTAGCCCACTGAGCTATCTCACCGGCCGGTAGAAGAATATGTTTTGAGGTTATGGTTTACAAATGATTGAATTTTAAAGTTACTAGAAGTGAGACTAGATGTGATGTTTGCAGGGCCGGTGCAAGACTATCTTTGCTAATTGCGACTCCCCCAAAGAAAATTGGCAACTTTGTGTGTCTCTTTCTCCCCCAACTTGTTTCTGTGTCTCTTTTGCCCCTTCCTCAGCCTCTCTGTGTATTCCTTCCTTCCCAGTACCTTAGTGGGTCTTTTTCTCAGCCCTAGCCTCTCTGTGTGTCTCTTTGTCACCCAGCCCGTCTGTGTGTCTCTTCCCCCAGCCCCTCTCTGTGTCTCTTTCTCTTTCCAAACCCTCTATGTGTCTCTTTGTCCCCCAGCTCCTCTGTGTGTCTCTTTGCCCCAGCCCCTCTGTGCTTGTCTTTGTTCCTCCCAACCCCTCTGTCTGTCTCTTTGTTCCCCAAGCATTTTCAGTGTATCTCTTTATCCCCCATCACCTCTGTGTGTCTCTTTGCCCCCAGCCCCTCTGTGTTTCTCTTTGTCCCCCCAGCCCCTCTGCCTGTCTCTTTGTTCCCCAAGCATTTTCAGTGTATCTCTTTATCCCCCATCACCTCTGTGTGTCTCTTTTTACACCAGCCCCTCTGTGTTTCTCTTTGTCCCCCCCAGGCCCCTCAGTCTGTCTCTTTGTTCCCCAAGCATTTTCAGTGTATCTCTTTATCCTCCATCACCTCTGTGTGTCTCTTTTTACACCAGCCCCTCTGTGTTTCTCTTTGTCCTCCCCAGCCCCTCTGTCTGTCTCTTTGTTCCCCAAGTATTTTCAGTGTATCTCTTTATCCCCCATCCCCTCTGTGTGTCTCTTTTTACACCAGCCCCTCTCTGTGTCTTTTGTCTTCTGAGCTTCTCTCCCCCCCCCCAGGACTCTGTGTGCCTTTTCCGCACTCAGTCCTCTGTGTGCCTTCCCCCAGCCTTTTGTGTGCCACCCCACCATAGTCCTGTGTGCTTCACCCCCATCAGCCCTCTGTGTGCCTCTCCACCACTCAGCCCTCTGCGTGCCTCCCCCATTAGCTCTCCTCCCAACCCTCTGTGTGCATCTCCCCCAGCCCTCTGTGTGCATCTCCCCCAGCCCTCTGTGTGCATCTCTCCCAGCACTCTGTATGCAACTCCCCCAGCCCTCTGTGTGCTTCTCTCCCAGCACTCTGTGTGCATCTCCCCCAGCCCTCTGTGTGCATCTTCCCTCAGCTCTCTGTGTGCCTCTCCATTTGTCTCATTAGGCCCCCAACCCTCCATGTGTCTCATTAACCTCCAGCTCTCCATGTAAACCCCCTGCCCCTCCATGTGTCTCATTAACCCCCAGCTCTCCATGTAAACCCCCCTGCCTCTCCATGTTTCTCATTAACCCCCAGCTCTCCACGTAAACCCCCCTGCCTCTCCATGTTTCTCATTAACCCCCAGCTCTCCATGTAAGCCCCCCTGCCTCTCCATGTTTCTAATTAACCCCCAGTTCACCATGTAAAACCCCCTGTATGTGTGTTGGCTGTCTGTGTTTGCTGTCTGTGTTAGCTGTCTATGTTGGCTGTCTGTGTGTTTGCTGTCTGTGTGTTTGCTGTCTGTGTGTTGGCTGTCTGTGTGTTGGCTGTCTCTGTAGAAATGAAATAGCTATTTTTAAAATAAATATGCAAGTGTTTGTACAAGAGGAATCTTGTGAATTGAATAAAAGTATAAAAAAAATCCAATTTATGACTGTGTTTTGACCAAGCTAAAGAATGGAGTATAATATGTAATTGGATGTTTTAGTTTGAGATTACGTCTGTAATCAACCACCTTCATCTATGGTGTCTAATGTTATTAAATAGCTCTACTGAGCAGAGTATTTTTCAAATATTTTGTCTTTAGTTACCTGCCCCTCATAAGAATTAATATGTCCTAATCCTAGCAACTAAAATCTGCTAGTGTAGGTAAATCTGTCTTTTTGTGATATTTAATTTTTCCTCTGATGGACACAGAGGGTGAGGTTTATTTAGTCTTCTTATTATGACTATGAAATTAAGTAAGATTTTCCCCAAATAACGGTTTTGTGACATCATAGTCACCTGGGGGGGGGGGGTAAAAGTTTTATTTTGGGCCCCCACCCACCGCTCAGGGGTGGGGACCAGGGGGGAGGACATTAGGTCCCCCCCTTATTAGTTTTTAGGGCCCCCATCCACCGCTCAGGGGTAGGGGCCAGGAAAGAGGGAGGACATTAGATACCCCCCCTTATTCTAATTTAGGGCCCCCACCCACCACTCAGGGGTGGGGGGCAGGGGGGAGGACATTAGGTCCCCCCCTTATTAGTATTTAGGGACCCCACCCACCACTCAGGGGTGGGGACCAGGGGGGAGGACATTAGGTTCCCCCCCCCCTTATTTAACTGTAGGGCCCATGAATGGCGGGTGGGGGCCGGGGGGGGGGATAGGTCCCCCCTTTCAGGTTAGAAGCCCCCAAATGCGCGGCACGGGGGACCTTTTTTTTTTTTTTTTTTTTTAAAGTGAGCAGCCATAGGCATGATTTACTAAAACTAAGTAATCTTTACTTAGTATTAGTAAATTTGGCTGAAAGACCAATTTAGGTCTTTCAGCCTTTTAGTAGATAGCTCCCTAATACCGTGGGAATTAGGGAGTTATCTACTTATTCATTCCTGTCATTACACTGACTGGCCAAGTAACTTACATTTTATATGAATGTATGTTACTTGATTGTTGTAAGTGTTGCAAATGCTTACAGCTGAATCCTGGCTATGTTTGTATACTTTTTATTTTAAATTCTTTATTTTGGTAGTGCATTGTTAAGTACATAGGAAACATAAACATGTCAATAAAGAGCAATATAGAGTGTCACAGGAAGTAATATTATACACGTTGAGATTGCCGCACTTTTTTTTTTTTAAATGGAAAGAAAATATTAATGAATAGTGGTGTTCTGCGCTTTGGGTGGGGAAGAGTGAAAAGTGTATTATCATAGGCTTTGCACCGACTATGGTTATGGGGTACAAGGATTCAGTATTGAGGTGATGAGCCGATTACAGCTTGCTGGTGGGTAAAAGATCTAGACCTATAGATAAGCATGCATTCAGACTGCAGATGCGCGTTAAGTAAGGCCAGTACATAAGCTGGCAGCTGTAAATGAGCCTATCGGGTAGAGCGGTAAACCATGCTATAGCAGATGTTTAGAGGTTGTACCACCGTTATGAGACCTGTTTTTACGTAAAAGCTAGCTTGGGACCAGGTACAGGTCTTAAGTTACATCTAGTGGTTTCCGCGTTAGGGTGTCGGTAGTGTGAGTGGTGCCCTCGTCTTTTCAGGGAGGGGGTGCTGCCTGCTTTCGAGCGTGGCCGACCTCTCGGTGGAGGTGTTGCCCCTGACCAAGGGGGTAGCGGGGGGGGGGGGGGGATTAACGAGTCAGTGACTGAGCATGTGTGGCTGAAGAGAACCGGACTGGGTCCATGGGAGGCATCACTTTATGGGTGCCTGGTTATGTTATAGTATGTCGAATCTCCCTACTCCTGGGTGGTCCAGGTCCATCCGTGGGTGTGCTTTGGGTCCGCCGTGGCTGTCGTCGCCTCCTGTACAACCAGAGCTGTGAGGAACGCTGGGATATCAGTCCCTGTGGTTAGCTTTCGTGTGATCCCCTTGTGTGTAACGAAAAGTGATCATGGGGGTCCCCACCTGTAGGGCACTCCTGCAGCCCGCAGTCGGGCCGTGACGGGAGCCAGGGTTTTTCGCCACTGCAAAGTGGCTTTGGATAAGTCCTGGTAAAAGGACAATTGTGCGTCCTCGAATGTAAGCGGGGTCTTGTTCCTTACCGCTGTCATTATTTGCCCCTTGTCTTGAGGCAGTGCGCAGCGGAGTATGACATCGCCCGATGTTGTGGTATCGGTAGTGGTGGGCGTTGGTAGGCGATACATCCCAGCGATGTTTACTTTTTTAGCGGTGGCGGGTGGGAGCACAGTGGTTAGCAACCTTCTTACGTAGTGTGGTAGTTCCTCCTGAGGAATGGTGGCTGGGATGCCCCTTATTTTAATGTGGTTGCGGCGGTACCTGTCTTCCGGCGTTGCCACCTGTAGTGATAGAGCCTGTTGGGCTGCCTGCAGTTGGGCTATAGATGCCTGTATAGTGGAGGTGTCCTGGCGAAGCTCTTTAACGTCTGCTTCTGTAGCCGCCAGTCTGCCTGTGAGTTGTTGCATGGAGGATTTCAGGATGGGCAGGTCAGCAGCAAGTAGGCCCTGAATGTCTTGTAGCATAGTGGATAAGATTAGTAGGTCTTGTTTAGTTGCAGGCTCAGTGTTACCTGCAGATGCTGTGGGCTGTGGCTGTGTGTCCTCTTCTGGGCTTTGTAGCTGGGATGCTACAGGGGCTGCTGTGTGGGGAGGCCCTGGTGAGGGTGGGTTGTCTGAGGCCGCCATTGTGGCTGAGGTGTGCCGCTGGAGCATAGCTCCGATGTCCCTCTGTTCAGGTACATTACCGGGAGTGGGTTTTTGATTTTTGCGCCCCATGGATGTATTGGCAGGTGTTGTTTGGGGAGACCACAGCTCCGCTGCGTTTCCTTCAGGTTCCCCGCCCCAGAGAAACTCGAGGTCACGGTATGAGGGCTTGTAGTAGGCCCCGGTTTTGCGTTTTGCCTTTAGGTGCTTCGGGGAGTACTGGAAGGACATCTGTGGATTCAGCGGGGTGTCCCCTGGCTGTGTCTGGTGTTTGCAGGGTCGGATGGTTGCTCGTTTCCGAGATATCGTAGAGATTGTATGTGGATTTGGCGGAGCTGGGAGAAATGGCATCCGGTCCGGTTCAGTGCCAGGCTCCGCCCCCGTTTATATACTTTTTATTTAAAATTGTATACAGTGTAACATTCTTCATTCTTCCACTGGGTAAGTATATTAGTTCTTAGGCAATACTGTGCTTCGGAACTTCGGCACTTCGGCACTTCAGAACTTCCGCAACTTCGGAACTTCCGCAACTTCGGCACTTCGACACTTCGGAAATTCGGTAATTTCGGAACTTCAGGACTTCGACCATTCAGCAATTCGCCAATTCACCCGAATGTCCGAATTGCCTGAAATCCATCCAAATTCACATTCGGACCGAAACTAATTGCACATGTCTACTACTGACCAATCAAACTCACTCCTGCCACATAACACCTGTTCTCCACTCCCTGCATTGGCTTTCAATTAAATGGCAAACATGTTTTAAAATTGGCCTGCTGACTGTCAAAGCCTTAAACAATCAAGGCCCACAGTACCTGAAAGAGCTCCTGACACCCTACATTCCATCCCGTTCATAAAAAAAAATAAAAAAAAATTATTTGGTCATGTGACTATGACCATCCAAGCACTTTGGATTGAGCAAACCGGAACTTGCTCTTTAGAATGTGAGTAGGTTTAACTTGTTTATTTCTTCTAACACTCCTTTTTACGGTATACACTATTGTGGTTCTGTTTGTTTATCTCCACATATACACGGACGGAAGAATTTATATTTACACCTGTATCCTTGAGTGGGGATCAGACCACTTCAAGCGCTATCATTGGAGCCAGATTTTATGGTTCCATTACACGTGAGTGTATATATTTGTGAGTGTTATATATTTTTTCCTACCCTTGCTTCATAGCTCTACATACTTCATCATATACAATTTTTATTTGTTTACTTTTTATGAGGATACACCCTACAACACCTATATTTCGAAGAATTATCTCAGCACTTGATCCATAGGCAGGGATTATTCCGCCCAGGCGCATACACTGGAGCTATATTGAAGCTCCAGGAAAGTGTGAGTGCACATCTTTTATTTTACCTATCATTGCTACAGTTTTAAATACTACACTATTATTTCTTCTCTGGTTCTTTCCATATATACCTTGTCAAGGATTACTGAGGGGCTGCACCTACCCCACTGTTTTTATCCAGTTTTATATCTTTATGTTTGTATACTTGTAAAGTGCTTTGAGTCTTACAGGGAGAAAAACGCTATAAAAATCGCAAAATATTATTATTATTATTATTATTATTAATAAGAGTAATCACTGTTGGATCTGTCGCTATGTTCCTCATTCAAAGAACTACCCTTTGTGGCAGTGCCATGGTCCCTGGGATCTCTTTATAAGATGATTAAAACGTGAAACATTTTATGTTTTTGTGAGTGGATGGGGGGGGGGGTGTTTTTAGATAATATTGCCCTGGCAATGTCCATCCATGAGTAATTGCCAGAGGGAAGGTCTTTGTAGTAAGATATTGTTAATAGTTGAAGAACCCAGTGATGATGGTTCTGAGAATTAAGGCCTGATTTGGTATTTTTGGATTAACTTTTTAAGGTGATTTTATATTGTAAAAAAAATAAATCATATTTCAATATGCAGATTTGTTTTCATCTTATCAATATTATAATGCTGGCACTGCATGATGTACACGTCACATATGTGGAACCAAAGATTAAACAGAATTTTTTTTATTAATTCTATTCGATCTGATACAAGTGACTGAATGAATGGAATGCAGGGATTATCACCAGAATCCAGGTCTGTAAATACAGTTCTTGTGAATTCTTTCAGAATTCCTGGTGTCTAATTTGTGTTATTTACCACCCAGCTCACTCACCTTCCATGGTACACCTTTCACCGTGCCATATACAGAGATTAAAGACCCGTAGGGACTGGTCCTATACTGGCTGCTGCCCATTTGGACCGGCACCCTCCACCACTCACTTACCCACTAAAAGACAAAACTAAACCCAATACCCATCGAGAAAGCATCAACTGCACAAAAAATATATTACGAGTTTTTTATTATCATTATATCAAATATCAGATAATAGAAATATACATTTTAATAATAGAGAAAGAATAATGTAAATAATGGCAAAATAATATCATCATTATTATTATAAGTATTTATCCTGTACAGCTAGCTTTCACTGCTTTTCAGGTTTGTCCAGGTGTGTCGGAGTTGAGATCACAAGGTTAGACATCCCATGCAAATGTAACCAGTTCAGGCCTTTCCTCCGATAATGTTATTATCACACCTCGGCTCGGGGTACAGGAGAATTCAGTTAGGCCTGATAATATTATTAGGGTGTTCGTTGTGGTGGGAAATTGCAGACGGATCTTTGGGTTCTGGGAAATCACAGAGATGGGTTTCTGATCAGAGTTAAGAAGATACCCAGACACAGAGCCAGGATGGCGTAGCCGGATTTAATGCTGGTGGCCCCGCTTTTGTTACACAGGTCAGTGCTGCAGCATGACACGGAAGTCGAAACAACCAGAACATTCAAACTGGTTGTCACGCAGACGGACTCACAGGATTTGGAAATGGTGGCCGCAGACAGACTACCTGTGGGAATAACACAAAGTACTTTAACTCTGGCTTTACCAGATGGGTATCAAGTCACGGTTACAGTAACAGTCATTGACATCTACAAAGCCAGGAGACAGAGAAATTACAAAAATAAATACTTTTAATCTAGAATATCGCTACTTTGAGAACTTACACAAGCCAGGATATAGGACATAGTTTAATAGAACATTACAAATATCAATTCGAGTTTACACACCCTGTCTGTTAATTTAGAACTTACTACAGTGGTATAAAACTCCCGTAATTAGAGACAGCTTTCCATTAATAAATGAAAAATGAATCAATAAGATGTGTATTATATTCCTCTTCTCGCTAGTGCTGGTTGTAATCGAGAGGAAGAGAAACAAATCACTTCACTGAGGCTCCTTCCAGTCCCCTCGACTCTGAATGGAGGGACTTTGAGAAATGCATTGCTTCCCTCTCTCACACTATACTGCAGCTTACAAGGCTCCAACAGTACAGTGCTGCAATTTAGCAGCCATGACTGGAGAAGCTATGTGCAGCCTGCAATGGGCCATGTCTGGTCAGGTAACTGTATTTATTTACTTCAGTCAAATATTATTTATAACTGCAGAAACAGTGGGATCCACATTCCTATAATGTCAGCAGATTCCTTACAAATCACCATAAGCCATGTATTGGACCATTTACGTGATATATATGTATCCCCTTGCACGCTCCGTGTTGTGGGTCTGTGTAAAGGATTGTGATATAAAGTTTGCCATATGAACCTGATGGAGTTTCAATGAATTCTGATTCTCAGACACAGTCTGCTAATAATGTCTCTATCACAGAGTGTAAAAAGTGTGACCGATTCCCCCAGAAACCACCGAGGTCTTGCAGTAAGTACTGGCTGCCGTGCAGTTGGTTGCAGTCATACAGTTGGTGTTACTGGCCTGGTCTGTACACGTGTAACACTGTAATGCAAAGCCTAGAAATAAACCATAAGCAGAGGTTATTTATTTTATTTAACAGGCCTTTTATAACCCAGAGGAGTTAGTCTTACATTAAATGCTTTATCCCATTACCAATAACTCTCCAATGTATCAATGTATCACCCATGAACAGAGCCATCTCAGACAGGGTTTGGATAGAGAGAGAGAGAGTGAGAGAGGGAGAGAGTGAGAGAAAGGAGAGAGAGAGAGAGAGAGAGAGAAAGGAGCTAAAGTTGCTTTAACCCTTTAAGTGTGGTGGAATCTCGGTAAAAATAAATTTAGTAGGCCGAGATTACCACGTGGCATGTGTACGTGCATATGCTGACGTATCGGTCGGTTGGTTGCACGTGGCAAGATACGATCAGTAGTGTATGGAGCATGTGCAAGAATACCGGATGTAGTATTCCCCTCCTCCATTGTGCTGGACAAGCCATGCGGTCAAGCAGGAAGTTACTTCTTATTTGTTTTGATTGGTTAAGAGAATGTGCGGGTGGAGCTTAATATGGGAGGAGTTATATGCCTATATAAGGAGCCTGCATTATTGTCCGGGGCTCAGAACCTGTTGTATTTTGGTGACATTAATCCCTCTGAGTCCCGATCGGTGAACCGAATAAAGAATCTCTTCCTTCCTGAAGAAACCTGTGTCCATCTCTCTGTGCTTGGCTTCCGTCAGTTTCTCCGGTATCATTTGGTGCATTGGCCGGGAAGCTCATCGTTCAACGGTAGCTGAGAAGCAGAGGCGTGAGACGGTCTATCTTTGCCCACGTTCTCTACGGCTGCACCCCTGAACTTCTGCGTGGACCTCCCTTCGTCTCGGCGCCACTGGTCTGTTGTCCAGGAGATCATCGGCCTCTACGTAGTAAGTGCTGGGGTGTCCCCGTCGATGAGTGTGAACTCAGGTTCAGGAACGAGGAGGTAAGACGACCGCTGTTTTAGACGGCGGACCCACTAGGGGTATACTGATTGTGCGGTAGGCCCATAAGGGGTTAATCTGTGTATCGAATCTGCCCCCTCTGTCGGAGGGAAGGAGCGAAGGCGCACCGCTCAATCGAACGCTCTTTAGTAAGACCGTTTGATTTGGTTTGGAGTCAGGCGGGGTTCTGTGTAAATAGCCCTAGCCGGACACCGGTGTCTTGTCTAGACTAGCGTTATAGGGTGTACAATTTGTTCGCTAGGTCGGAGGGACCGGGAGACTAAGTGGCGTCTGTGTAAATTCGGTCCGCTAGCTCTCAACCTATCTTGGCTAAGTGGGAAGGCGTGTAAATTTCGAACCCACTAGACTATTGATAGAGTAGAAAGACTAAAAGGGTTCTGTTGTAAATTCCACCCTCTAGTTCGCTATATGTGGTGC
Organism: Pelobates fuscus; assembly: GCF_036172605.1. Taxonomy (NCBI): domain Eukaryota; kingdom Metazoa; phylum Chordata; class Amphibia; order Anura; family Pelobatidae; genus Pelobates; species Pelobates fuscus. Next base: position 13,177,907 of record NC_086320.1, read on the forward strand.
TTGGGCAGTGTGGCTAACCAAAACGGATGTAGATAGTTTTAGGTAGTCCATCAAGGTACTGGCCAATAGATTAGTTGGGATTGTATATGTGATAAAGATTGCTTAGTAACGTGTATATCTTGTTAGATAGCGGGAGCTCTGCCGTCTAGCGAGAGTGTTAATAGTGTGTTGCTGTATTATAGTGCACGGTACCATAACCCTGTATATTTACGGACACTGTATATAAGTACTAATAATTGTCGTCTATAGCATGTCTAACTCCATAACCACTAATAATTGTATTGTGACCTTAAATTGTACTTTGACCTATGCTAACCGTACTGTAACTGCTGTTTGTAAAAGACGATGTTACTGGGGTGTATTATAGACGGGTAATTCATATATAGAGAATTATAGCGTGGGTGACGGTATAGTTTCGCCAAAGGGCATAATATTGATTATTTAGTGACTGGTGTAACAGCTGTGTGTGTACGGGAATTCCCTGAGTGTTTTTATTGTGTTACTGTGTACGTTTCACTTGGTAACTGTACCACGTGGTGCTGTTGCCGGAAGAAACGGGTGTGACTGTTGAAGAGAGCGTGTGCATAGCATTCGTTGTCAACGACGCTCCATTGATAAGTATGGGCGCGTCGGAGTCGACGATTTTGGATCCCTTAGGATGTATGGTAAAGAATTTTAAAAAGGGATTCACAGTATGTGATTTTGGGGTTAAAATGTCTCCTGCCCGTTTGATCACTTTGTGCACTAGGGAATGGCCTACTTTGGTTGCGGCATGGCCGCCACGTGGCAGTTTGGATCCAAATCTGGTACAGCGTGTACACGTGGCTGTATCAGGTAGGCCTGAACTTTACGGACAGTTTCCATACATCGATTGTTAGAGGCAGGCCGTAAACGACTCGCCAAGATGGGTCCGAATATGCCACGAGGAGCAATGTCGCCTCATGGTGGCCAGAACTTGTTTGTCCACTAACCACGGTTAAGCCCATTTTGGACACGCCCCCTGAGTCCGAGATCCCTATGCCGCCCCCTTATTTCCCTATAGAGGAAGGTGATACAAGTGCAGGAAGTTCCACACCCCCTCACCCATCTACTTCCGCTTCCTCCTCTAGCTCAGAATCCACCCCACGCCGTAGTAAACCTCCCCTTCCGACACCAGCCCCCGTTAAATCCATTTATTCCGATTTGGCGCCATTTCAAGCTTCCGGTCAGGCTTCCTCTAGCCCGGCCCGGAATATTTTATTCACCGGCCTTCCCCATAATGAAGCTTCTCTATCCCCACGCCTTATTACCCCCCGACCGGAACCTCTAACCAACGCCCCTCCACGAAGCCCTATACTAGCCCGACAACTGACCGGTACCCAACAACCCAAACATTACCAGATGCCTCTTCGTTTGAATCCTGGGTCAGCCTATCTTAATGCTTTAGGTCAAATGGTATATGCTGACCCAGTCTTCGTATATGTCCCGTTCACGACTACCGATCTCTTGAATTGGAAGACCCACAATTCCTCGTATACTGAAAAGCCACAAGCCATGACTGACCTGTTCACCTCGATAGTCCAGACACATAATCCAACCTGGGCTGATTGCCAGCAACTATTAATGACATTATTTAACAATGAGGAGAGGACTAGGATAAATCAAGCGGCTATTAAAGCGCTGGAGGAAGAAGCCCGTACTTTAAACCAAGCAAATCCAGCAGCATGGGCCGCAACTCATTATCCTAATACCGATCCCGACTGGAATGTTAATGGCGCAGATATGGTTCGACTAAAAGCCTATAGAGACGCTATAATTGCTGGCATGAAAGCCGGAGGGAAGAAAGCCATAAATATGTCGAAGACGGTTGAGGTGATTCAGAAAAGTGATGAAGCGCCTAGTGTCTTTTATGACCGATTATTGGAGGCATACCGCTTGTATACCCCCTTTAATCTGGAAGACACCGATAATTCCCGAATGGTAAACTCTGCCTTTGTCAGCCAAGCTTATGGAGATATTAAGCGCAAGCTACAGAAGTTAGAAGGGTTTGCAGGAATGTCCATCACCCAACTAATGGAGGTAGCAAATAAGGTGTATATGAATAGGGAATCAGAAAGTAAGAAAGAGGAAGAGCGCAAGATGCGTAAAAAGGCGGATATGCTAGCGGTAGCGATCGCAGGCGTAGATAGACGGGGCCCAGATAGAGGCGATAGTAGGTGGAATAGGGAACCCCTGAGTAGGAATCAGTGCGCGTATTGTAGAGAAGAAGGGCATTGGAGAAGCGAGTGTCCAAAAAGAGAGCAATACGAGAGAGACCCACCCAGGGCAGGTTATGGAAACTTTAGAGGCAGAGCGAGAGGTAGAGGAGGTCCCGGAGGGAGTAATAGTGGTAACAGAGGAAGTGTAAGAGAAGATAGATACTATCCCGCAGCGCAAAGGTCCCGCGATAGAGAAGATAGGGACTTTGTAGGATTGGCTGACACTGTCATGGATGACTATTGATACCGACCGGGCTCCATCCCCCTTGGTCGAGCGGAGCCTATGGTCGATGTATCAATAGGGGGAAAAAGGAGTGCATTCATGATCGACACTGGTGCTGAACATTCGGTGGTGACTGACCTAGTTGCTCCTCCATCTGGAAGAACTATTACCGTAATAGGAGCAACTGGAAGGAGTGCTGCAAAACCGGTTCTTAAAAGTCGACTCTGTACATTGGGAGGCCACGTAGTAAAACATCAATTCCTTTATATGCCTGAATCTCCAGTCCAATTGCTGGGACGTGATATGCTATCCAAATTACAAGCGCAGATTACGTTCCTACCAGACGGAACAACATCCTTAAAGTTTAATGGACCTTCAGGTATTATGACATTATCCGTACCAAAGGAAGAAGAGTGGCGACTTTATACAGCGTTGACTAACCAAAACCCTAAGAGTGATGAATCCTTATTCAACATACCAGGAGTTTGGGCAGAGAACAACCCACCAGGACTGGCCCGCAATATTCCACCCATTCGAATCAAACTAAAGCTTGGGGTTTATCCAGTGAGCCTACGGCAATATCACATCCCGCAGAAGGCTAAGAAAAATATTCAATCTTATCTGGATAAGTTCATACGGTATGGTATCCTAAAATTCTGTACTTCCCCCTGGAACACCCCATTGCTGCCTGTTCAAAAGCCTGGTACAGATGAGTATCGTCCTGTGCAGGACTTGAGAGCAGTCAATGATGCGGTTGTTAGTATACACCCAGTTGTACCCAATCCGTATAACCTGCTTGCTTTAATTCCGGGCGGGGCTACCTATTTTACAGTCTTAGACCTCAAAGATGCCTTCTTTTGCCTTCGAATTGCCGCAGAAAGTCAATGTATCTTCGCTTTCCAATGGGAAAACGCTGTAACGGGCTCGAAACGCCAGATGACTTGGACAAGACTGCCCCAAGGGTTTAAAAACTCACCGACCCTATTTGGTTCAGCTCTAAGTCAAGATCTATTGGATTTCAAGTCCATCCCAGGAGAGTGTGTACTATTACAATATGTAGACGACTTGTTGATAGCAGCAGTTACAAGAGAAATATGTCAGCAAGCAACACACAATCTACTACACATTCTCTGGAAGGCAGGATACAAGGTGTCTAGGAAGAAGGCTCAGTTGTGTCTGCCAACTGTCAAATATCTGGGATTCCATATCTTTGAAGGTCAAAGAATAATGGGGCCAGAGAGAAAAGAAGCTGTGTGCCAAATACCAACACCCAAGAATAGAAGACAAGTGCGAGAGTTCTTGGGGGCAGCAGGCTTCTGTAGGATATGGATTCCCAGTTATGCGATATTGGCAAAACCTCTGTATACAGCTATCAAGGGTACAGAACACGACCCCTTCCTATGGACTCATGAACAGCAAACGGCATTTGAAGATGTGAAAAGGGCTTTGATGAGTGCCCCAGCGTTAGGTCTACCTGATCACACACGACCATTCTACCTGTATGTACACGAGCAAAGAAGAATGGCTGTGGGAGTATTGACACAGTACTTGGGATCATGGCAAAGACCTGTTGCCTACATGTCTAAGCAACTGGACGCAGTGGCCAGTGGTCTTCCACCTTGTCTAAGAGCCGTAGCTGCAGCCGCCCTGCTGGTAGCTGAAGCCGATAAACTCACTCTGGGTCAAGAACTTTATGTACGAGTTCCACATGCAGTACAGACGTTGTTGGATTACAAAGTAAATCATTGGTTTAGTAACAGCCGTATGACCAAGTATCAAGCAATGTTGTGTGAAAACCCAAGAGTGCATTTAGAGACTGTAAATACCTTAAATCCAGCTACCCTTCTGCCGCAACCTACTGAAAGTCAACATGATTGTTTGGAAGTGATGGATGAAGTATTTTCAAGTAGACTAGGTCTTTGTGATTTTCCCATCCAGAACCCTGATGTCCAATATTATACCGACGGCAGTAGTTATGTGAAAGAAGGGATTCGCTATGCAGGATATGCAGTAACAACGATAGATAAGGTGATAGAAGCTCGGCCACTGTCAAAAGGAACATCAGCACAAAAGGCAGAATTGATAGCACTGACACGAGCATTACAATTGGCTGAAGGTTTAAGAGTGAACATCTACACGGACTCCAAGTATGCGTTTTTAACCACTCATGCCCACGGAGCTTTGTATAAAGAAAGAGGACTATTGAATTCAGAAGGCAAAGAAATCAAGTACGCAGCTGAAATACTACAACTATTGGAAGCAGTATGGGAACCGAAAGAAGTCGGTATTATACATTGTCGAGCGCATCTGAGAGGAGATGGTGATGTAACCAAAGGAAATCGGATGGCAGATAGTGCAGCTAAGCGTTCCGCTGAATCAGGAAGACAGGAATATGTGGAACATATAGCTGCTCTCATTCCAACTCCACTGTCTCAATGGACTCCGGTTTATACAGCTCAAGAAGAGGAGTGGTTAAAGACTGAATCTGGAAAGTATTTGGAGAACAAATGGTATCAGTTAGAAGATGGGAGAATAGTTATTCCAGCATCACTAGCGGTAGAAATCGTCCAAAACTATCATAACGGGACGCATTCTGGAAGAGATAGTACAGAAGAATCTCTCAGAAAACATTTCTACATACCAAGATTGTCTAACTTAACTCAAGCCATTGTACGAAGATGTGTAACGTGTGCTAAAAATAATGCAAGGCAAGGACCAGTAAAGCCACCAGGAGTTCAGTATATGGGGGGGACTCCCTATGTCCGATCTACAAATTGACTATACAGTAATGCCTAAATCTGGTGGACATCGCTACCTACTAGTAGTTGTGTGCACCTATTCAGGCTGGGTAGAAGCATGTCCTACTCGTACAGAGAAAGCAGGAGAAGTTGTGAGATTCCTGCTGCGAGAAATAATACCCCGATATGGACTACCCTGCTCTATAGGATCGGACAATGGTCCAGCTTTTGTTCATCAGTGCCTACAACAACTGACTCATATGCTTGGTATCAAGTGGAGACTTCATACGGCATATAGACCTCAGAGTTCTGGTAAAGTAGAGAGAATGAATAGAACTATTAAGAACCAGTTGGCAAACCCAACTTAAATGGAACGTCCTTTTGCCTATAGCTCTGTTGCGAATTCGCAGTACACCTACCAGAAGGATGGGTCTCTCTCCTTTTGAAATCATGTATGGGCGTCCACCTTCCGTACTTGGTAACTTAAGGGGGGATTTGAGTCAGTTGGGAGAAGGAATTACCCGGCAGCAGGTTGTAGAGTTGAGTAAGACTATGGAGGAGGTACAGAAATGGGTACAAGATAGATTACCTGTGAATATTTATCCACCAGTTCATAGTTACCACCCAGGAGACCAAGTGTGGATAAAAGAGTGGAATAATGTACCGTTAGGGCCCAAGTGGAGAGGTCCTTATGTTGTTCTTTTGTCTACCCCTACAGCGATAAAAGTGGCCGAAGTGACTCTGTGGTTTCATCACTCCAGGGTTAAACCAGCAGCGGTAGATTCTTGGCAAGCTACACCAGATCCAGAGAATCCCTGCAAGATCCGGTTAAAGCGCATGACTCAGTCGGAGTGACGAGGAACCTTGTGGATTACAAATTTTATTGTTTCATTGATTGATAAGTGAGTGAGACGGCCATAATAAAGCCTGTCCGCTCACCGACGTGTAGTTTAAAAGTCAGGAAAGTCTCGAAGGGACCCCTGTGAAGACGAGCAGAACTCCATTCCCTGCAGCCCTTACCACCTGGAAGCTGAGGTGCCATCGCACGGACGAAGATTGAGGATGCCGACGAAAGATGTATTTTTGATAATGTTTATTTATATGTATTTTTATATTCAGGAAGGTAGAGGTACCGACACTCCTAGCTGTGAGGTATGCATTAAGACTATAAGAACAGGTAACCATATTTCCCAGACCCTAATTTGGCATTCGCAATGAGTGTAAAGGTGATGTGTCTAGGTGTAGATACTTGAATGTAGAGTATAGTGTATGCCATTTAGGGATAGGAGAACCTAAGTGCTTCAATCCGGAGTATCAACCCCGTACAATTTGGTTGACTCTCAGGAATGGAGATCCTCAGGGGACCCTAATAAACAAAACAGTGTTAGAATCCGTACATTCTTCGCGTGTTCTGCTATTTGATGCATGTAAAGCAATATCAAGTGGTAGAAAGCCGTGGAATGTATGTGGGGATCTTAGGTGGGAGAGAACGTATGGGTCTAATGATAAATATATATGTCCCAGTAGTAAAAATAAGTATGTGAGTCCTAGATGCCCAAATAGGGATTATAACTTTTGCCCATATTGGTCTTGTGTGGGGTGGGCAACTTGGGGACAGACAGCAGACAAGGACATGATTGTGACTAAGTTGCCTACCAATCCATACTGTAAGTCTATGGAATGCAATCCAGTCCATATTCTTATAAACAATCCTGACCAATTCTTGGATAGATATGGTAATTTATTTGGGTTTCAAATATACGGGACGGGTTTAGACCCTGGGACAGTATTGTTTATAGGGATAGAGACCGATACGGTAACCTCCCAAACTCATCAGGTATTCCATTCGTTTTATGAAGAGATGAGTATAGATAATAAGATCCCCCATAACGCTAAAAACCTGTTCATAGATTTAGCTGGGAGTATTGCCGGTAGTCTTAATGTAACCAACTGCTATGTGTGTGGAGGTACTAACATGGGAGACCAATGGCCTTGGGAAGCAAAGGAGGTAATGTCCGGTTCTGAGGCAGTTGAACAATTAATATCCTCACAAGCCGATTATCAGATGAGTGTTAGAGGTAAATCTGAGTGGAGATTAAAGACCTCCATCATAGGTTATGTTTGCATAGCAAGGAAAGGAATGATGTTTAATACTTCTGTCGGAGAGTTAACTTGTCTAGGGCAAAAAGCTTATGATGATGATACAAAGAATACAACTTAGTGGTCGGCTTCAAATGTCTCAGAACCATCTAACCCGTTTGCAAGATATGCCAATTTAAAGGACGTATGGTTTGATTTATCTATCACATCTAGTTGGAAAGCCCCAGCAAACTTGTACTGGATCTGTGGTAAGAAGGCCTATTCGGAGTTGCCACAGGACTGGGAAGGGGCATGTGTGTTGGGTATGCTCAAACCATCCTTCTTCTTGTTACCTATTGAAACAGGTGAGACTTTGGGTGTTAAAGTATATGATGTGAATCATAGAAAGAAAAGGGGACCCATAGAGATAGGCGCCTGGGAAGATAATGAATGGCCTCCCCAGCGTATTATAGATTATTATGGGCCAGCCACGTGGGCAGAGGATGGTACTTTCGGATATAGAACCCCAATTTATATGCTCAACCGTATTATAAGATTACAGGCAGTGGTTGAGATAATTACTAATGAGACCTCACAAGCGCTCAATCTTCTAGCGAAGCATAATACCAGGATGAGGACAGCAGTGTACCAAAATAGATTAGCCTTGGATTACCTATTGGCAGTAGAGGGAGGCGTATGTGGGAAGTTTAACCTGAGCAATTGCTGTCTTCAAATAGATGACGAAGGGCAAGCAATAGCTGAGCTTACTAGCCATATGGTTAAACTAGCGCATGTGCCTACTCAGGTATGGAAAGGGTACAATCCAAGTAGTTGGTTTGGTAACTGGTATGAGCAGTTTGGAGGGCTTAAGGCATTGGTAGGCGGAGTCATACTGATTTTAATGTTGTGTCTACTCCTGCCATGTCTTATTCCCTTGGTAGTTAGGTCTGTGCAAAGCCTGATAGAAAATATAGCAGAAAGGAAGGCTGCAGCACAGATAATGGCTATATATAAATATAAGGCTCTAGATCAGGGAGAACCAATGCAGGAAGAGGAGTGTTGAGGGATTCACATCATAGGAAAAGTCTGGTCTGGTTCATGGTAACCTGAGGTATATGCAAACCAAGGTTAAGTGATGCCTCAGGTAATTGTGAAATATCAAGAGGCATCAAAGGGGGGAATGTGGTGGAATCTCGGTAAAAATAAATTTAGTAGGCCGAGATTACCACGTGGCATGTGTACGTGCATATGCTGACGTATCGGTCGGTTGGTTGCACGTGGCAAGATACGATCAGTAGTGTACGGAGCATGTGCAAGAATACCGGATGTAGTATTCCCCTCCTCCATTGTGCTGGACAAGCCATGCGGTCAAGCAGGAAGTTAATTCTTATTTGTTTTGATTGGTTAAGAGAATGTGCGGGTGGAGCTTAATATGGGAGGAGTTATATGCCTATATAAGGAGCCTGCATTATTGTCCGGGGCTCAGAACCTGTATTTTGGTGACATTAGTCCCTCTGAGTCCCGATCGGTGAACCGAATAAAGAATCTCTTCCTTCCTGAAGAAACCTGTGTCCATCTCTCTGTGCTTGGCTTCCGTCAGTTTCTCCGGTGTCATAAGTTGTTATGGTGCTTGGAGTATTCCTTTAAGAAGTGAGCCTGACTGAGGTCAGTGTGATAGGTCACACTATGGTTTTATAAAATATAAATATACACTGCCCCCATACACACACACTGCCCCCCCAAACACACACTACCCCCCATACACACACAGACCCCATACACACATACTGCCCCCATTAACATACCTAACACACACACATATTGCACACACACACTACATTCCCTATCCCAGCAGACCCCAGGTACGTTGTCAAACTGTTCTTAAACAGTTTGACTACTTACCCTGGGAGGACACTACGGAACTACTGGCACCATAACCACTACAACGTAATGTAGTGGTTATTGTGCCTGGATTGTTTCTTTAAATAATCTACCAGTGCCACTCCCAAGATTAGGGGCCCAGTATATGCCACAGCACTGTATATAAATACAACCTAAAAATTATTTGGACTTGGGGTGCCTTGGAAAAATATTGAAATAGTAAGGGCGCCTTGAACCAAAAAGGTTTGGGAACCCCTGGTCCAGAGCCTTTCTGATTAACTGTAAGCTTTTTCTACCTCCACTGAATGGCAACTCCAGGTATCTACTACCTACCTCTAGCCTACACTACTTGCATTGGAAAGCTATACCAGGTATCTACTAGTTTTCTATATCAAGATAAGCCATCAGTGCTTTCACTGGAAGTCTATTCCAGGTATCTACTACCCTTTCTATATCACTGTTACTGCTCCCACTGGAAGGCTATTCCAGGTATCTACTACCCTTTCTATATCACTGTTACTGCTCCCACTGGAAGGCTATTCCAGGTATCTACTACCCTTTCTTTTTCACTGTTACTGCTCCCACTGGAAGGCTATTCCAGGTATCTGCTACCCTTTCTATATCACTGTTACTGCTCCTACTGGAAGGCTATTCCAGGTATCTACTACCCTTTCTATATCACTGTTACTGCTCCCACTGGGAGGCTATTCCAGGTATCTACTACACTTTCTATATCACTGTTACTACTCCCACTGGAAGGCTATTCCATGTATCTACTACCCTTTCTATATCACTGTTACTGCTCCCACTGGAAGGCTATTCTAGGTATCTACTACCCTTTCTATATCACTGTTACTGCTCCCACTGGAAGGCTATTCCAGGTATCTACTGCCCTTTCTATATCACTGTTACTCCTCCCACTGGAAGGCTATTCTAGGTATCTACTACCCTTTCTATATCACTGTTACTGCTCTCACTGGAAGGCTATTCCCGGTATCTACTACCCTTTCTATATCTTTGTTACTCCTCCCACTGGAAGGCTATTCCAGGTATCTACTACCCTTTATATAGCTGTTTGCCTTGTTTGCTTCTGGATTAACTCACATTAGGCATTTTTATTTCTAGGCTTTGAATTACAGTGTTACACGTGTACAGGCAAGGCCAGTAACACCAACTGTATGAATGCGACCAACTGCCCGGCAGCCAGTACTTACTGCCAGACCGCGGTGGTTTCTGAGGGAATCGGTAAGAGTCAAACATAACATAGACTTTCTTCCTTTCCTTTTCTCCCCTTTCCCTCTCCCAGAGTTAAAGTACTTCATGTTAATCCCACAGGTAGTCTGTCTGCGCCCACCATTTCCAAATCCTGTGATTCCGTCTGCGTGGCAACCAGTGTAGGAAATTGGCATTCCGTGAAATCTTTGTTTGTCACATATCAGTTTTCTTAACAATCAAATCAAGTATCTTGCAGTTTAACTTATGTTTATTCAAACATAACAATTATCATCCATCTGGTAATAACAAATGTCTTTAACAGTCTTGTCCAATACAGAGAGCAATGTTCTAGGTGTTATCCATTTTTGATGTTAAAGGTATTGGCCACGAATTCTAAACTACAATCAGTTTTATGGGTTTAAAATTCAGTTACAGAGGGGAGTATACATAAGATTGCCTTACTTTAAAATAAGTGGCTATCTTAGAAAAAGGGGAGTTACTTAGCATCATTTGAAATCTATGATTAAAGCCATACGTTATAGTTTTGGCGGTAAGCTACACAAAGGAGTTATATATGCATAGTAAATGAATAGATGCCTTTAGAAATATGAGCCATGGTAATACAAGGGAGACTGGCTAGCAAAGCTTAGGTCAAAGGTTATTATAAACAGGCCCTTCAACATCACTCTTAAAGTGAACCAGATGTGGTCTCCATTCCTATACAATGAAAGTCTGTAATACTCTATAGGCCAAGGTATGGCTTCTCAATTTCAGTGTTCTTGAAGCAATCTGAATAAAACTTATAATATTTATATCAACACATTAAATACATTTAAAGTACATAATAATATTTTTCAAGCCCCTCTTTGATGCTTTATTTTAATGAATTTTAAAATATTGCATCATAATAACTTATACCAATTACTTATGGGATTTTAATTTTGTTTTCTGATATTGATCTAAGTATTAGTTTACAAGGAAAGGCCTTTTAACACAGCCATTTCCAGTTGTCTGTATTGCTTTTTACACTCCAAGAGGGAGAAGCAAGCCATTTTAACCCTTTCATTTCTGAACTCCTAAGAACAAAATTCTTGTTACGATTACCTTTACATTTTTCACTAATTCATTAATTTACCTTGGGCATTGATTTTACCTAACATTAATAATAACAGTATCATAGTTATTATGCTGTGTAATTGTATACAGTTTACATTAACCATAAATCACAATCGGTTTGATTTAGTCCATGAAATATTGTCCTCTCCAATTGAATCCACAAGCACAGTCTCTTTGAAAGTCCATAATGTCCTTTGAAAGTCCAAACAATTTGTCCTTTTATTTAAAATCATACAGGTTTTTATCCATGTAAAACAGTATTAGTTCTGTAATGAAAAACAGATGGCAGTTTACTATTCTTATACATTAGTAAATTTCTTATACCTTAGTACATTTCTTTTACATTGATCACTAGACACAAGAATTGATTTATTACACTTTGTACCAATGTTTGCTTTTTAAACCTATAACACAGTTTGTTCTAATTTTTATTCTTAGACCAACATAAGGACCATAAGGACCTTCCCAACTTGCTTTTCATAGACCTGGTGTTTTAAAGGATTTTACCATTGCCTTGTAACCTGGCTTAAACATATCTGCATAATTTCCCTGTGCTACTTCTTTATATTTATTTAATTTATTTATATAGCGCCATCAGATTCCGTAGCGCTGTACAACTTTAACACATAGTTTACCATAAGGGACGACATTTGAAGTAGCAAAGTTCAAATCTAACAGTAGATGTTCCTGTAATACTTTCAACTATTCAGCATGTTCTGCTGTAACTTTGAATGTACTTGAAACAAAAGGTTTATTAGGGAAAGTGATTACATAGTTCTACATGTCACTAACTCATGAGGTGACACTTGAGTTTGGATTTGCAGGAATAGACATTAATACTCCTGGTAAATATGTTAACCAATTACTCTTATCTTAAAGCATTTTTATTTCTATTTTATTTTATTTATTTTAATTTAGAAATTAATTTATATAGAGTACCATGGTATTTTTGCCAAAGGAACTCTCTGCAATTTTGGTTTCTAGTATTTAGGTCTTGGATTAATTGAACACATATGAGACACTTCTGCAATATATTTATACACTTTTTGTTTTAAATTGGGATGATACAATTTATTTTGCAGGACCTTAAATAGTTGTCCTGTACCCAAATGCCCTGTGTACGATGATTGAATACAATCAGCCCTTGTAATAAGCCACTAGGTACAAATGTTTGTGTTTCATTGTGTTTAACCCTGTACGTGCCAGTTTCAGTATCTAGACCCATACTTTCTATACTGAAAGCTACATCCTTTCATTCTCTATCTGATCTTATAGGGTATTTGTTATTTGTCTTTTACTAACAGTTGCACTCATTACATTTTCCAAGTATTACAACTCCTCAAACAAAGTTTCCTTTGATTCCTGATCTACAAGTCTGTTTCACAACAACAAGTTAAATTATTTTTTTTTCCTGCCTAATTAAACAGTTCTGCCAGAATACCTGTATGTTTTAAAGCTTTATCCTGAGAATCTACCATTCCTCTTTTCTCCATATTGGGAGGTGAAGTGTTAAAGCTTTAACTACATAACTGCTGTCACTGATTATATTCACTGGGTCGTATACTGTTATTTCTAGAACTTTCTTTACAGACTCTAACTCCGCTTTCTGAGCAGCCATATGGCCTGGCAGTCTATCTTTGCAATTCTTTTGTTTAATCGTCATATATGACATAACCTGTGTGATGTAATCCATCAACATAAAATCTTGTTCCTCCACATACAAACTAGAAATCCCTTGTATTATTTGCTTCTCAAAAGGAGATCTGGATTATATTTCCATTTCCTTCTGACATCAAATCAGGAATAGCATATCTTTTACTGGTTTCTACCCTGGGTGGTTTATTTTGTAACTGGCTATATACTCCTAACTCAGAACAATTTTGTAACAGTTTTAGATATTTGGGGGGTTTGTAAATTTATCTGTCCAAATCCTGCCATGTGTTGTGTTGCTTCTAAAGCCCATCATACAGCCATGAGCTGTTTTACACAGGAAAACATTCCTCTTTCCACTGGATACATAATTTTAGCAAAATATCCCAGCATTCGTAAAGATTCATGCTACCTTTGCATTAAACTGCTATTAATGAAGAGACACCTGCGTAACATTGAACAATATATGGTACTGTTTCAATGGGAGCAGCTAGCACAGGCGCTTGTGTGAGAGCATCTTTTAACAGATTTAACTCTTTTCAAATTCCCCTGTCCAGATGATCTTATCTTTTCTATTTTAGCATATTGCATAAGGGTTTTGCTATCCCTGCCATATCATATATAAATTCTCTGCTAACATTTATCAAGCTTAAACATTTCTGTAGATGATACCCTGTCATTGGCCTTGGCAATTGCTGCAATGCTTTAACCCTTGCTGTACATGGCGTTTTACATTCTGGATCTATATTAACTTCTAGGAAAGTAAATCTTTCCTTCAAGATCTGCACTTTGAATGTGTTCAGTTTTAACCCATTATCTGCCAGTGTTTGACAATTATCACACAGTATCTGCTCATGCTCTTCCCTTGTTACTGTTTGAACTTAACAGATCATCAATATATTGCAAAATCTTATTCCCATACCCCAGGGGTTCCAATACTTGAGCCATTGCTTTATGAAAGTAAGCTGGTGAGGCGTGGAAGCCCTGTAGCAACACCTGGAACAGATATTGATGATTTTTTAAAGGTAAAAGCATAGCGATACTAGCTATCTGGATTGAATGGTATAGAAAAGAACACATTGACTATATCCAATACAGAAAGTACTTAACATTAGCATCTATTTGCGCCATGATATCTGATGAGATTTACTTATTCACCACATACGTGTCTACAATTAAACCATAAGTGCCATTGGCTTGATTATTAGCCAAATGGTGACTTACATTTGGAATTACCCACTCTCAACACTCCTTGAGATACCAATGCTTTTATCACCTGATTCACACCTTCTTCTTATTCTTTGGGATCTTATATTGTTTAACTGCAGGGGGGGTCTAGAACTACGATTACAACTTGCAAATTCACTATCCCACAATCTTGTTTAGACTTAGAGCACACTGTGGGGTATTTAGTTTTAAGATATGGTACAACCTCATCATCTTGTTGTATAGAAGGTGACACTTCACTCTGTTTTACAATCATATAATGACTAAACTATCTTAAATTATTAGGTTTAACCACTCAACCTGTTTTGCTCTCACCTAAAGCTTGCCATAAAACCAAATTTAATAAATCCACATACAACTTTTTTTTATTGATAACATCCATTCCCATAATAATAGTACAGTGGGAGGAGAGGTGCAACCATAAATCACCAAAAGATTTTTCCTCCTTCAATCTCAACTTCATTAACAGTGGATAGAGTTGCATGTGTTCCATTAAACTTAGAAGGGATTTGTTCATATGCTTACATTTTTAAAGGCAAGCGTGTTTTATTAGAGTCATTCCTGCTCCTGTTTCGAATAAAACTCTGTTATATTTCCCTCTAGTCTTCCATAAATATATGGTCGCCCATCTTCACTTCGTTATCAGCAAGATAGATCTGATAATAGCTAGGGATTACACATCCCTATTTATTGGTGGGTTTAGGCAGATTTCACTTGCTGAATTTCAATGGCATTTAACATCAGTATACACTCTTCACATGAATTTGATATGTGAGGGGGGGTTGGTTGAAGATGTATGCTCTGTTTTTACAGCTGCCACTCTCTGTAGATTCTTATGGTCTGGGAAATTCAATTTTCTTTCCCTTTCACTGGGTAAGTTTTTTCTTCATATTTAGGACAATATCTCCTAACATGATCTTATTGGTTGCAATTATAGCATACCATAGAATTACTCTAATAAAATCCTATAATATCTATCTTGGGGTGTGGCCGAATAGTTTTTAGTACCCTGGTAATTTTGTTAATTTTGTGGTCTTTCCTTAAACCTCACTCTAAAATTACCATATTCAATTAATAACCTCATTTCTCCTTCTACCTTCTTCACTAGACACATTTTTAATAGGGGCCAGTCCTGCTGAAGTATCCCTAGACAAAAGTGTGTCTGTGCAACATTGTAGTTATTCCTGTGTTTTTCCTTTTTAACAATTGCAAGGATTTCATAATTTCCATAGCAGCAAAATCTCTTAATCTAGCTGATTTGGTTACCCTGATATTCTAGAGACATATTCACTAACACTCTGCCTGTGTTACTCTTTAGACATAGTAAACTGTTTTGTGTCAGTAATCAAGTTCCATGCCTTATTCCTTAAATTAGCACAAACATGTATATCATAATTTTTCTCCATTTAAATTAATCAAAAGTAGAAAATTCAAAACTATCCAAACCAGTTGCACACCGTACAACCATTAGCAATATATTTGGAAACAATTCCTGCAACTAAACTCTGGGCTTTTCACATTCTTTATCCTCCAACACAGCAATGAGTTAATTTTTAACCCATTCACTTAATGAGGCTGGCAGCCAGATCAAACGACATCTGGTGGCTACCACATCACTAAATTTTTGTTTATTCATTTCACCTTCAAAAACCCTCATATTGTAAAAAGGTCCTCTCTGCTCATCATATTTAATCAATCTGGCTAATCTGAGAGTGTCCATCTGACCCTTTTCCTTGCACAATTTCCCAATTTTCCTATATCTTTTCTTCTCTTCTGCCCTTTTCACACAACTTCTACTTTAATCCAAATCTTTCAGATTTTTCCACAAAATATCTGTAACATTCCCCAGACTAACAATTTTTGCAAATTGTCAAAATTAGTTACAACGTCTAATATTGGACATGTGAGACATTGTTTTATGGGTTCTATTTAACAGATCAGTCTGATTCTTAAGCATTTCTTTCATTATATTAAAATCTTAATTTCCTTGACATTACTTAATCCTTTCAACAACTGCTGAGAGTCTGAGTTTTTGTTTCAACTAATGTTGCATCCAATGCACTCTCAAAAGAGAGCCATGGGGGGCGATTTCCTTCTTTTAACACTTTTAAGGAGATTTACAGTTTAGCTAGAGGCTAGGTAAATTACTAGACCTTGCAACAACACATATATTTTTCAATTGTTTTTAACAACACATT